>NC_064923.1:24853354-25153354 GCF_023897955.1 Schistocerca gregaria | reverse complement strand
TTCTGTGTTCTACTATGGTGCTTTTAGTGTCCCCGTATTCCGCAGCACGCGACACAGTTTTGCACACGACAAATGTAACCGTTTCAAAGAGAAGAGCGGCCAATATAACGATCTGGCATTAAGTCGATTCGATAGCGAATGACGAAAACGGTCGGATTTCTCAGGTTTTTACTACATATGAACAATTTTCACATTCTCCCGTGCAACGCGAAAGCTGGTCCTCCCTTCATGCAAAATCGTATGGTCCTAGCTGATAAAAAAGCCACCGAATACGGCTAAAAAGTCAAAAATCGATAACTAAAACTTGAATTGTACTGTTTCTTACTGGCTATTACATCGACTGAGAAGCATCTTCTGTGTTCTACTAATGTTCTTTTAGTGTCTCCCCATTCCGCAGCACGCGACACAGCTTTGCACACGATATATGTATTAGTTTCAGAGAGAAGAGCGCAAAATATTGCGATTTGTCATTAAGACGATTCGACGGCAAATGACGAAAACGGTCTGATTTCTCAGGTTATTACTACATATGAACACATTTCATATTCTCACGTGCAACGCAGGTGCTAGTTCTCCTTTCATGCAAAATCTCAAGATCCCAGCTCATGACCAAGACACCAAAGCTGGCTAAAAGGTCAAAAATCGATAACTAAGACTTGAATTGTACTGTTTCTTACTGGCTATTACATCAACTTAGAAGGTTTCCTCTGTGTTCTACTTTGGTGCATTTAGGGTCTCCGCATTCCGCAGCACGCCACACAGATTTGCATACAATAAATGTAACCGTTTCAGAGAGAAGAGCGGCCAATATGACGATCTGGCATTAAGTCGATTCGATAGCAAATGACGAAAACTGGCGGATTTCTCTGGTTTTTACTACATATGAACATTTTTCACATTCTCCTGTGCAACGCGGATGCTAGTCCTCCCTTTATGCTAAATTTTAAGGTCCCAGCTCATGACCAAGACACCAAGGCCAGCTAAAAGTCAAAAATCGATACCTAAAACTTCAATTGTACTCTATCTTACTAGCTATTACATGAACTTAGAAGCTGCTTCTGTGTTCTACCATGGTGTTTTTCGTGTCTCCGCATTCCGCAGCAGGCGACAAAGCTTTGCACACGGTTAATGTAACCGTTTCAGAGAGAAGAGCGTCCAACATGACGATCTGGTATTAAGTCGATTCTATAGCAAATGACGAAAACGGGCTAATATCTAAGGTTTTACTACATATGAACACATTTCACATTCTCCCGTGCAACGCGGATGCTAGTCCTCCCTTCATGCAAAATGTTAAGGTCCTAGCTCATAACCAAGACACCAAAGCCGTATAAAAGTAAAAGATCGATAACTAAATCTTCAATTGTTCTCTATCTTACTGGCTATTACATCAACTTTGAAGCTTCTTCTGTGTTCTACTATGGTGCATTTAGGGTCTCCGCATTCCGCAGCACGGGACACAGCTTTGCACACGATAAATGTAACCGATTCAGGGAGAAACGCGGCCAATATAGCGATCTGGCATTAAGTCGACTCGATAGCAAATGACGAAAACGGGTGGATTTCTCAGTTTTTTACTACATATGAACACTTTTCACATTCTCCCGTGCAACGCGGATGCTAGTCCTCCCCTCATGCAAAATCTTAAGGTCCTAGCACACGACCAAGGCACCAAACCCGGCTAAAAAGTCAAAAATCCATAACTTAAACTTGAATTGTACTGTTTCTCACTGGCTATTACATCAACTTAGAAGCTGCTTCTGTGTTCTACTATGGTGCTTTTAGTGTCTCTGCATTCCGCAGCACGAGACACAGATTTGCTGACGATAAATGTAACCGTTTCAGAGAGAAGAGCGGCCAATATGACGATGTGGCATTAAGACGATTCGATAGCAAATGACGAAAACGGGTGGATTTCTCAGTTTTTTACTACATATGAACACTTTTCACATTCTCCCGTGCAACGCGGATGCTAGTCCTCCCCTCATGCAAATTCATATGGTCCCAGCTCATGACCAAGACACCAAAGCCGGCTAAAAAGTCAAAAATCGATAACTAAAACTTCAATTGTGCTGTTCTTACTGGCTATTACATCAACTTAGAAGTTCTTCTGTGTTCTACTATGGTGATTTTCGTGTCTCCGCATTCCGAAGCAGTCGACAGAGCTTTGAACACGATAAATGTAACAGTTCCAGAGAGAAGAGCGACCAAGATGACGATCTAGTATTAAGTCGATTCAATAGCAAATGACGAAAATGTGCGGATTTCTCAGGTTTTTACTACATATGAACACTATTCACATTCTCCCGTGCAACGCGGATGTTAGTCCTCCCTTCATGCAAAATCTTAAGGTTCAAGCTCATGACCAAGACACCAAAGCCATCTAAAAGTCAAAAATCGATAACTAAAACTTCAATTGTACCCTATCTTACTGGCTATTACATCAACTTAGAAGCTTCGTCTGTGTTCCACTAAGGTGCTTTTCGTGTCTCCGCATTCCGCAGCACACGATACAGCTTTGCACACGGTAAATGTAACCGTTTCAGAGAGAAGAGCGGCCAATATGACGATCTGGCATTAAGTCGACTCGATAGCAAATGACGAAAACGAGCGGATTTCTCAGGTTTTTACTACTTATTAACACTTTTCACATTCTCCCGTGCAACGCGGATGCTAGTCCTCCCTTTATGCAAAATCTTAAGGTCCTAGGTCACGACCAAGGCACCAAAGCCGCCTAAAAGTCAAAAATCGATAGTTAAAACTTTAATTGTACTCTATCTTACTGGCTATTACATCATCTTAGAAGCTTCATCTGTGTTCCACTATGGTGCTTTTCGTGTGTCCGCATTCCGCAGCACGCGACACAGCTTTGCACACGATAATTGTAACCGTTTCAGAGAGAAGGGCGGCCAATATGAGGATCTGGCCTTAAGTCGATTCCATAGCAAATGACGAAAATGGGCGGATTTCTCAGGTTTTTACTACTTATTAACACTTTTCACATTCTCCTGTGCAACGCGGATGCTAGTCCTCCCCTTATGCTAAATTTTAAGGTCCCAGCTCATGACCAAGACACATAGGCCGGCTAAAAGTCAATAATCGATACCTAAAACTTCAATTGTACTCTATCTTACTAGCTATTACATGAACTTAGAAGCTGCCTCTGTGTTCTACCATGGTGTTTTTCGTGTCTCCGCATTCCGCAGCAGGCGACACAGCTTTGCACACGGTTAATGTAACCGTTTCAGAGAGAAGAGCGTCCAACATGACGATCTGGTATTAAGTCGATTCTACAGCAAATGACGAAAACGGGCTAATTTCTCAGGTTTTACTACATATGAACACTTTTCACTTTCTCCCTTGCAACGAGGATACTAGTCCTCCATTCATGCAAAGTCGTATGGCCCTAGCTCATGACCAAGACACCAAAGCCGGCTAAAACTTAAAAAATCGATAACTAAAACTTGAATTGTACTGTTTCTCACTGGCTGTTACATCAACTTAGAAGCTACATCTGTGTTCCACTATGGTGCTTTTCGTGTCTCCGCTTTACGCAGCACGCGACACAGCTTAGCACACGATAAATGTAACCATTTCAGAGAGAAGACCGGCCAAGCTGACGACCTGGCATTAAGACGATTTGATAGCAAACGACGAAAACGGGCGGATTTCTCTGGTTTTTACTACATATGAACACTTTTCACATTCTCCCGTGCAACGCGGATGCTAGTCCTCCCTTCATGCAAAATCTTAAGATCCTAGCTCATGACCAAGACACCAAAGCCGGCTAAAGAGTCAAAAATATATAACTAAAACTTCAATTGTACTCTACCTTACTGGCTATTACATCAACTTAGAAGCTTCATCTGTGTTCCACTATGGTGCTTTTCGTGTCTCCGCTTTCCGCAGCACGCGACACAGCTTTTCACACGATAAATGTAACCGTTTCAGAGAGGAGAGCAGCCAATATATCGATCTGGCATTAAGTCGATTCGATAGCAAATGACGAAAACGGGCGGATTTCTCTGGTTTTTACTACATATGAACACTTTTCACATTCTCCCGTGCAACGCGGATGCTAGTCCTCCCTTCATGCAAAATCTTAAGGTCCTAGCTCATGACCAAGACACCAAAGCCGGCTAAAGAGTCAAAAATCTATAACTAAAACTAGATTTGTACTGCCTGTTACTGGCTATTACATCAACTTAGAAGCTTCTTCTGTGTTCTACTTTGGTGCATTTAGGGTCTCCGCATTCCGCAGCACGCGACACAGATTTGCACACGATAAATGTAATCATTTCAGAGAGAAGAGCGGCCAATATGACGATCTGGCATTAAGTCGATTCGATAGCAAATGACGAAAACGGACGGATTTCTCAGGTTTTTACTACTTATTAACACTTTTCACATTCTCCCGTGCAACGCAGATGCTAGTCCTCCCTTTATGCAAAATCTTAAGGTCCTAGCTCACGACCAAGGCACCAAAGCCGCCTAAAAGTCAAAAATCGATAGCTAAAACTTTAATTGTACTCTATCTTACTGGCTATTACATCGTCTTAGAAGCTTCATCTGTGTTCCACTATGGTGCTTTTCGTGTGTCCGTATTCCGCAGCACGCGACACAGCTTTGCACACAATAAATGTAACCGTTTCAGAGAGAAGAGCGGCCAAAATGACGATCTGGCATTAAGTCGATTCGAAAGCAAATGACGAAAACGGGCGGATTTCTCTGGTTTTTACTACATATGAACACTTTTCACGTTCTCCCGTGCAACGCGGATGTTAGTCCTCAGTTCATGCAAAATCTTAAGGTCCTAGCTCACGACCAAAACACCAAAGCCGGCTAAAAGTCAAAAATCAATAACCAAAACTTGTGTTGTACTCTACCTTAATGGCTATTACATCAACGTAGAAGATTCATCTGTGTTCTACTATGGTTCTTTTAGTGTCTTCGCAATTCGCAGCAACGCGACACAGCTTTGCACACGATAAATGTAACCGTTTCAGAGAGAAGAGCGGCCAATATGATTATATGTCATTAAGTCGATTCGATAGCAAATGACGAAAACGGGCGGATTTCTCAGGTTTTTACTACATATGAACACTTTTCACATTCTCCCGTGCAACGCGGATGCTAGTCCTCCCTTCATGCAAAATCGTAAGGTCATAGCTCATGACCAAGACACCAAAGCCGGCTAAAAATTCAAAAATCTTTAACTAAAACTTGATTTGTACTGTTTATTACTGGCTATTACATCAACTTAGAAGCTTCTTCTGTGTTCCACTTTGGTGCATTTAGGGTCTCCACATTCCGCAGCACGCCACACAGATTTGCACACGATAAATGTAATCGTTTCAGAGAGAAGAGCGGCCAATATGACGATCTGGCATTAAGTCGGTTCGATAGCAAATGACGAAAACGGACAGATTTCTCAGGTTTTTACTACATATGAACACTTTTCACATTCTCCCGCGCACCGCGGATGCTATTCCTCCCTTCATGCATAATCTTAAAGTCCTAAATCATGACCAAGACACCACAGCCGTCTAAAAAGTCAAAAATCGATAACTAAAACATGAATTGTACTGTTTCTCACTGGCTATTGCATCAACTTAGAAGCTGCTTCGGTGTTCTACTATGGTGCTTTTAGTTTCTCTGCATTCCGCAGCACGCGACACTGCTTTGCACACGATAAATGTAACCGTTTCAGAGAGAAGTGCGGCTAATCTGACTATCTGGCATTAAGTCTATTCGATAGCAAATGACGAAAACGGGCGGATTTCTAAGGTTTTTACTACATATGGACACTTTTCACATTCTCCCGTGCAACGCGGATGCTAGTCCTCCCTTCATGCAAAATCTTAAGGTCCTACCTCATAACCAAGACTCAAAGCCGGATAAAAAGTCAAAAATCGATAACTAAAACTTGAATTGTACTATCTCTTACTGGCAATTACATCAACTTAGAAGCTTCTTCTTTGTTCTACTATGGTGCTTTTATTGTCTACACATTTCGCATCAGGCGACACAGCTTTGCACACGATAAATGTAAGCGTTTCAGAGAGAAGAGCGGCCAATATAACGATCTAGCATTAAGTCGATTCGATAGCAAATGACGATAACTCTTTGATTTCTCAGGTATTTACTTCATATGAACACTTTTCACATTCTCCCGTGCAACGCGGATGCTAGTCCTCTCTTCATGCAAAATCGTAAGGTCCTATCTCATGACCAAGACACCAAAGCCGGCTATAAAGTCTAAAATCGATAACTAAAACTTCAATTGTACTCTATCTTACTGGCTATTACATCAACTTAGAAGCTATTTCTTTGTTCTACTATGGTGCTTTTAGTGTCTCCGCATTCCTCAGCACGCGACACAGCTTTGCACACGATAAATGTAACCGTTCCAGAGAGAAGAGCGGCCAATATGACGATCTGGCATTAAGACGATTCGATAGCAAATGACGAAAACGCGTGGATTTCTCAAGTTTTTACAACATATGACCACTTTTCACATTCTCCCGTACAACGTGGATGGTAGTCCCCCCTTCATGCAAAATCGGAGGGTCCTAGCTGATGACCAAGACACAGTAGCCGGCTAAAAACTCAAAAATCGATAACTAAAACATGATTTGTACTCTCTTTATGGCTATTACATCAGTTTAGAAGCTTCTTCAGTGTTCTACTATGATGCTTTTAGAGTCTCCGCATTCCGCAGCACGCGACTCAGCTTTGCATACGATAAATGTAACCGTTTCCGAGAGAAGAGCGGCCAAGATGACGATCTGGCATTAAGTCGATTCGATAGCAAATGACGAAAACGGGCGGATTTCTTAGGTTTTTACTACATAAGAACACTACTCACATTCTCCCGTGCAACGAGGATGCTAGTCCGCCCTTCATGCAAAATCTTAAGGAACTAGCTCATGACCAAAACACCGACAGCAGCCAAAAATCAATAACTAAAACCTGAACTCAACTGTTTCTTACTGGCTATTACATCATCGTAGAAGCTTCATATGTGTTCTACTATTGTGCTTTTAGTGTCACCGCATTCCGCAGCACGCGACACAGCTTTGCACACGATAAATGTAACCGTTTAAGAGAGAAGAGCGGCCAAGATGACGATCTGGCATTAAGTCGATTCGATAGCAAATGACGAAAATGGGAGGATTTCTCATGTTTTTACTTCATATGAACACTTTTCACATTCTCCCGTGCAACGCGGATGCTATCCCTCTCTCCATGCAATATCTTAAGGTCCTAGCTCATGACCAAGACACCATAGCTGGCTACAAATTCAAAAATCGATAACTAAATCTTGAATTTTACTGTCACTTACTGGCTATTACATCAACTTAGAAGCTTCTTCTTTGTTCTACTATGGTTCTTTAAGTGTCTCCGCATTCCGCAGCTAGCGACTCAGCTTTGCACACGATAAATGTAACTGTTTCAGAGAGAAGAGCGGCCAATATGACGATCTGGCATTAAGTCGATTCGATAGCAATTGACGAAAACGGCATCATTTCTCAGGTTTTTACTACATATGAACACTTTTTACATTCTCCCGTACAACGCATATGCTAGTCCTCCCTTCACGCAATATCATAACCAAGACACCAAAGCCGGCTAAACAGTCAAAAATCGATAACTAAAACTTGAATTGTACTGTTTATTACTGGCTATTGCATCAATTTAGAAGCTTCTTTTGTGTTCTACTATGGTGCTTTTAGTGTCTCCGCATTCCGCAGCACGGGACACAGCTTTGCACACGATAAATGTAACCGTTTCAGAGAGAAGGGCGGCCAATATGACGATCTGGCATAATGTCGATTCGATAGCAAATGAGGAAAACGGTCGGATTTCTCAGGTCTTTACTACATATGAACACTTTTCACATTCTCCCGTGCAACGCGGATGCTAGTCCACCCTTCATGCAAAATCTTAAGGTAATAGCACATGACCAAGACACCAAAGCCGGCTAAAAAGTAAAAAATCAATAAATAAAACTTGAATTGTACTGTTTCTTACTTAATATTACTTTAACTTAGATGCTTATTCCGTGTTCTACTGTGGTGCTTTTAGTGTCTCCGCAATCCGCATCACGCGACACAGGTTTGCACACGATAAATGTAACCGTTTCAGAGAGAAGAGCGGCCAAGACGACGATCTGGCATTAAGTCGATTCGATAGCAAATGACGAAAACGGGCGGAATTTTAGTGGTTTTTACTACATATGAACACTGTTCACATTCTTCCGTGCAACGCTGCTGCTAGTCCTCCCACCATGCAAAATCTTAAGGTCCTAGCTCATGACCAAGACACCGAAGCCGCCAAAAAAGTAAAAAATCGATAACTAAAAGTTGAAATGTACTGTTTCTTACTGGCTATTACATGAACTTAGAAGCTTCGTCTGTGTTCTAATATGGTGCTTTTAGTGTCTCCGCATTCCGCAGCACGCGATACACCTTTCCAAACGATAAATGTAACAGTTTCAGAGAGAAGAGCGGGTAATATGACGATCTGGCGTTAAGTCGATTCGATAGCAAATGAAGAAAACGGGCGAATTTTCCAGGATTTTACTACATGTGAACACTTTTCACATTCTCCCGTGCAACGCGGATGCTAGTCCTCCCTTCATGCAAAATCGTAAGGTCCTACCTCATGACCAAGACACCAAAGCCCGCTAATATGTCAAAAATGGATAACTTTTCGTGTCTCCGCATTCCGTAGCAGGCGACACAGCTTTGCACACGATAAATTAAACCGTGTCAGAGAGAATAGCGGCCAATATGACGACCTCTCATTAAGTCTATTCGATAGCAAATGACGAAAACGGGCGGATTTCTTAGGTTTTTACTACATATGATCAATTTTCACATTCTCTCATGCAACGCGGATGCTAGTCCTCATTTCATGCAAAATCTTAATGTCCTAGCTCATTACCAAGACACCAAAGCCGGCTAAAAATTCAAAAATCGATAACTAAAACTTGAATTGTACTATATGTTACTGGCTATTACGTCAACTTAGAAGCTTCTTCTGTGTTCTACTATGATGGTTTTAGTGTCTCCGCATTCCACATCACGCGACACAGCTTTGCACACGATAAATGTAACCGTTTCAGAAAGAAGAGCGGCTAATATGACGCACTGGCATTAAGTCGATTCGATAGCAAATTTCGAAAATGGGAGGATTTTTCAGGTTTTTACTACATATTAACACTTTTCACATTCTCCCGTGCAACGCGGACACCAGTCCTCATTTCATACAAAATCTTAAGGTTATAGCAGATGACTAAGACACCAAAGCCGGATAAAAAAACAAAAATCGATAAGTAGAACTTGTATTGTACTCTATCTTACTGGCTATTACATCAACTTAGAAGGTTCTTCTGTGTTCTACTATGGTACTTTTAGTATCTCCGCATTCTGCATCAGGCGACACAGCTTTGTACACGATAAATGTAACCGTTTCAGAGAGAAGAGCGGCCTATATGACGATCTTGCTTTAAGTCGATTCGTTATCAAATGACGAAAACTGTCGGATTTTCAAGTTTTGTACTACATATGAACACTTTTCACAGTCTCCCGTGCAACGCGGATACTAGTCCCCCATCATGCAAAATCATAAAGTCTTAGCTCATGACCAAGACACCAAAGCCGGCTAAAAAGTCAATTTTCGATAACTAAAACTTGAATTGTACTCTACCTTTCTATCTATTACATCAACTTAGAAGTTTCTTCTGTGTTCGACTATGATGCTTTTAGTGTCTCCACATTCCGCAGTACGCGACACAGCTTTGCACACGATAAATGTAACCGTTTCAGTGAGAAGAGCGGCCAATATGTTCTGGCATTAAGTCGATTCGGTAGCAAATGTCGAAAACGGGCGGTTACCTCAGGTTTTTACTACGTATGAACACTTTTCACATTCTCCCGAGCAACGCGGACGCTAGTCCTCACTTCATGCAAAATCTTAAGGCCCTAGCTCATTACCAAGACACCAAAGCCGGCTAAAAAGTCAATTTTCGATAACTAAAACTTGAATTGTACTCTATCTTACTGGCTGGTACATCAACTTAGAAGCATCTTCTTTGTTCTACTATGGTGCTTTTAGTATCTCCGCATTCCGTAGCAGGCGACACAGCTTTGCACACGATAAATGTAACCGTTTCAGTGAGAAGAGCGGCCAATATGTTCTGGCATTAAGTCGATTCGGTAGCAAATGTCGAAAACGGGCGGTTACCTCAGGTTTTTACTACGTATGAACACTTTTCACATTCTCCCGAGCAACGCGGACGCTAGTCCTCACTTCATGCAAAATCTTAAGGTCCTAGCTCATTACCAAGACACCAAACCCGGCTAAGGATTCAAATATCGATAAATAAAACTTTAATTGAACTCTATCTTACTGGCTGTTACATCAACTTAGATGCTTCTTCTGTGTTCTACTATGGTTCTTTTAGTGTCTCCGCATTCCGCAGCAAGTGACACAGCTTTGCACATTATAAATGTAACCGTTTCATTGTGAAGAGCGGCAAATATGGCGATGTAGCATTAAGTCGGTCGATTGCAAATGACGAAAACGTCGGATTTCTCGGGTTTTTACTACATATGAACACTTTTCACATTCTCCCGTGCAACTCGGATGCTAGTCCTCCCTTCATGCAAAATCTTAAGGTCCTAGCTCATGAACAAGACACCAAAGCAGGCTAAAAAGTCAAAAATCGATAACTAAAACTGAAATTGTACTCTATCTTACATTCTATTACATCAACCTAGAAGCTTCTACTGTGTTCTACTATGCTGGTTTTATTGTCTCTGCATTCCGCAGCACACGACACAGTTTTGCACAAGATAAATGTAACCGTTTCAGAGAGAAGAGCGGCCAATATGGCGATCTGTTATTAAGTCGATTCGGTACCAAATGACGAAAACGGGTGCATTTCTCAGGTTTTTACTACATATAAACACTTTTCACTTTCTCCCGTGCAACGCGGATGCTATTCCGTCTTGCAAATTCTTAAGGTCCTAGTTCATGACCAAGACACCAAAGCCGGCTAAAAAGTCAAAAATCGATAGCTAAAACTTCAATTGTACACTATCTTATTGGCTATTACATCAACTTAGATGCTTCTTCTGTTTTCTACTATGGTTCTTTTAGTGTCTCCGCATTCCGCAGCGTCCCGACACAGCTTTGCACACGATATATGTAACCGTTTCAGAGAAAAGAGCAGCCAATAAGACGATCTGGCATTAAGTCGATTCGATATCAAATGACGAAAACTGGCGGAATTCTCAGGTTTTTACTACATATGAACACTTTCCATATTGTCCCGTGCAACGCGGATGCTAGTCCTCACTTCATGCAAAATCTTAAGGTCCTAGCTCATGACCAAGACACCAAAGCCGGCTAAAAAGTCAAAAATCGATAACTACAGCTTGAATTGTACTCTACCTTACTGGCAATTACATCAGCTTAGAAGCTTCTTCTGTGTTCTACTATGGTGCTTTTAGTGTCTCCGCATTCCGCAGCACGCGACACAGCTTTGCACACGATGAATGTAACCGTTTCGGAGAGAAGAGCGGCCAGTATGACAATCTGGCATTAAGTCGATTCGATAGCAAATGACGAAAACGGGTCGGTTTCTTAGGTTTTTACTACATATGAACACTTTTCACATTCTCCCGTGCAACGCGGATTCTAGTCCTCTCTTCATGCAAAATCCTAAGGTCCTAGCTCATGACCAAGATACCAAAAGCGGCCAAAAAGTCAAAAATCGATTAATAAAACTTGAATTGTACTCTATCTTACTGGCTATTACATCAACTTAGAAGCTTGTTCTGTGTTCTACTATGGTGGTTTTAGTGTCTCCGCATACCGCAGCACGCGACACAACTTTGCACACGATAAATGTAACCGTTTCATTGAGAAGAGCGGCCAATATGGCGATCTGGCATTAAGTCGATTCGATAGCAAATGACGAAAACGGGTCGGTTTCTTAGGTTTTTACTACATATGAACACGTTTCACATTCTCCCGTGCAACGCGGATGCTAATCCTCCCTTCATGCAAAGTCTTATGGTCCTAGCTCATGACCAAGACACCAAAGCCGGCTATAAAGTAAAAAATCGATAACTGTAACTTGAATTGTACACTACCTTTCTCGCTATTACATCAACTTAGAAGCATCTTCTGTGTTCTAATATGGTGTTTTTAGTGTCTCCGCATTCCGCAGCACGCGACACAACTTTGTACACGATAAATGTAACCGTTTCAGAGGGAAGAGCGGCCAATATGACGATCTGGCATTAAGTCGACTCGATAGCAAATGACGAAAGCGTCGGATTTCTCGGGTTTTTACTACATATTGTAACGGCTCCATGTGAGCCGCTTCATGGCTTCACGCAGTAGTTTTATACTCAGAACACACCTGGATGCCCTTCCAACACTCAGGGACGTGCAATATGAGATTTATTATTCGAAACTATGTTACATCAGAGTCTGTAAATGTGATTGCGGGTTGTCTGCTGACGTATGCGTGCACTATCTGCTGGGGGTTGTGTGAATCTGGGGATGCAGTTTAGCCAACCATTATATCAAGTAGAGTGCGACTGCACTGGACCAGAGAGACATGAGTTCCACGCGCGTGTTAGCAGGCCCCGTTAGGTTGGCAAATAGCCGCTGTGCAGACTCTCTGAGCCCTTCCGGCCACCGTGTGTGGACCCCGGACGAGGGGACGGTTGGGCATTCCCTGGTGAGACTCTGGTAAGTAAGGACGCTCTGCGCGATAGCTTCTACAGTCATCTTAATTAGGAGAGATACTCAGGTTGGATAAAATTGCTATTTCGTTTTTGTATTACGGATGAAGAGCCAGCATTCCATAACTGTACTAAATGAGTGACTAAGAAGAATTTTCATGAATTTTAGGAAATAAATGTTGTTCTTATAGAAAATTTGTAACTTTGTTTCTCACAGCAACACCGTGTTTCCGTTACCATTCCAATTAAGTGATTCAAACTTTCAACTTAAAGTTAATCAATAAGCAGAAATTTTTGTGGTGATGTTTGCTCACACGAACGGTCGTAGGCGTCTTCCACAAAAGACAGGTGCCAATTTCAAATTGAGGATGCCTGTCAAGGCTTTGCGGAGAGCAAGTGTCATGCATAATGGCGACCCTTTAGCCTAGGATCTCGTTCAGTTTAGGAATCCTTTGCGATGCTGGGAGATTGCTAGGATGTGCTAACAAAATTAAATTTCCACATGATTCACAATTCCTATTTGTGAATAGAACCAGCGTTGAGAATACGGCGTTGAATATACTGCGTTGCTTGTGATTTGATTTGTGTGATTTTGGGGGCAATTTTCTTGTGTGTATTTATCCATGTATTTCGGGGGAATTTCAAACGTGTTAGGTTGCGTGTGACTAAATAAATGTGTTATGTTGCGTGTGACTAAATAAATGTTAGGTTGCGTGTGACCAAATAAATGTACTAGGTTGCGTGTGAAATTAACTTACGTTAAGCTACGAGAATTCGTCGCGATTCGTGCAGCGAAAGTAGGAAGTCTGTTTTCCGCGAGCGTAGCCGTTATTTAGGCACTTAGCCGGAAACGTAAGCCTAGTGTCCAGAATGGAGACACGTGCTCGCTCGAGGAGCGGTGCTAGGGAAAACCGGCCGGGTGAGGAGGAAGTTATCCTCAATCAGGTAGCCGCCGAGAGAGACGAGGCAGGCAACGGGAATTACCAAGATTTCAGCGGCGCTACGGCAATGTTGAACTTGGAAAATGAGCAGGCCAATTCCACACCAAATAGCGGGATTTCGGACCCGAGCGCGAGCACAGATGAATTAGAGAATGCAACGAGTAGCCAAAATGCGCCGACCAATGCAGACACAAATAGTAACACGTGGATGACCGAATTGGTCAAAATAATGGAAAAGAACGCGAAAACGATCTTAAGCGGAGTAAATTCCAGATTAGAAGAAAATAATAAAAGGCAGGAAGAATACAATAAAAGGCACGAAGAATATAATAAAAGGCAAGAAGCGAAATTCGAGGGCATGATGTCCGAAATCGAAGGGGTTCGAAAGGACGTCAGTGAGAAATTCGAAGTGGTTGGCAGTAAACTAAACGCCCTCGAAAAGGAACAAAAAAAAGTTAGGATCGAAATGAAAACCCGCGGAGAAAAATTAGAAAAGGGGCTCCAGACTTTAAGGGAACGATGCATTACCGAAAACAAAAAGGTAATAGCGCGAGTAAAAGCAGTAGAAGCAACGCAAGAAAAGGTTCACGAAAACAGTAGGGCAATTGTGGATCTTGAGGAAAAGATAGATACGGTTAAGATATTAAATAGCGAGGAGACAAAGAAAGTAAAGGAGGAGTTAGTAAAGCTCGCGGAGAAGGTTGCGGACTTAACAATATCAGAGGGAAGCGAGAGTGCTGCAATTCTGAACTCGAGGGATAACGAGGAGATACAGGCATTGCGGAAATTTCAAGAAGGCCAATGCGAAGTGAACAGGCGGCAACGGATAGTTACCAATGTCATATGTGAACGCATGGCCCACGTGGAAAATCTCCTCACTCGCGGTGACGAGAGGGAGGACCATGTGCGCAAGGGCGCGTGGGAAAGCGAGGGACGCGATTCCGGACACGAGGATGAGTACGAGGAGGCTAGCGAACGCAGAAATGTAGGGAGGTGTCGGGAACGACACCTAAAACCGTGCTCAGATCCATACCGGAGGGAAGTGGAAGGCTTCGACTATAAGCACTTTCTCTCCGTACGGAAGTTCGAAGTCTTTAGAAATTCTGTGAACGGAATCCACCCACGGGCTTTCTTGGAACAGTACCAATTCTGTCTTCCGCCCAGCTGGCCGGATGAGCATAAAATAGAGTTCAAGTGCGGGCATCTTGAGGCTGAACCCGCAGTACGGATGAGAGCCATAGCGAGAAATTGTAAAACGGTGAAGGAATTTCAGCGTGAATTTCTCTCGGCATATTGGTCCGAAGCTGCGCAAGATCGGGTGAAACATTAGATAATGATGCTGCCGAGTCTTAGCCAATCCGGTTTCGCGAGTCCTGCAAGACTGTTTGAAAACATGTTGCAGAATAACCAATTCTTGTACAACCCTTACAGTCCGGGCGAATTGATAAGGCTGTGTATAATGAAACTTCCAGCGCAGCTTCGCCATATCATATTAGCCGGGCGTTGTAAGGACGATTTAGAGTCGTTTAAATTACTCCTACAAGAATTGGAGTATGATATGGGACAATGTATACCGGAAAGGGTACAGACCGCAGGAGGAGAGGACGTAGGAAGAAATAGGAGAGCGAGTCGCGGCCGCAGTAAAACGCGGAAGCGTACAAGCTCGCATGTAGCGGAGCATGCGAATACCAGTTTCCAGCCATACAAGGCGAATTGGAAATATGGTAACAAGCATGGCTACTACAAAGCCCAGGGACACAATGGCCGGCACGACGGGCACGATAACCGGGATAAAGGTAGGAACAACCACGGGAATCGTGCGAATTCACCACAAAATAGGGGCGAAGGAAGCGAACAGGCCACAGGGAGAAAGAGAAGGGAAAATATCAACGATGACGTAGAAATCAGATCGGCCGATCCACGGAGGAATGCTCCAGAACAAGGAGGAAATCAAACATTATGACCTGTGCCAATCGAGGGAGACAACCTTAGTCGACCCCCGATAACGAATAACCGCGAGATAAGGTACATTGGTCAGGACGATATTAGGGAAACATTACTGGAGGAGCAGACGGATAACCGGATTTCGGCCGTCAGCCCAGTAATTGCGATCTCGGTGAAAGGAATTTCACTGGACTGCGTAGTCGACACGGGAAGCCCGGTTTCGATCGTTAGTGAGGCCGCATTCCAGAAATGCGAGGAGACAGGAACTTTGCCGACTTTGCCGTTGCGAGGTACCAAGGTGAAGGGAGCGATATACGGGAAAAGTGTAGAAGTCAAGTGGCAGACAAGGATTACGTTCCAATGCCAGGGCGAAGAGTTCGAGGCAAACTTCTTCATTGTGCCCCTAATGAACACAGAAATTATTCTCGGGATGGATTTTATGAGCGCTCACCAGGCAATTGTAGACCTGGGTCGAGGCATCAGACTTCAAGAAGAATATAATAATTCCAATCCCAAAGAAAGCAGGTGCTGACAGATGTGAAAATTACCGAACTATCAGTTTAATAAGCCACGGCTGCAAAATACTAACGCGAATTCTTTACAGACGAATGGAAAAACTGGTAGATGCAGACCTCGGGGAGGATCAGTTTGGATTCCGTCGAAATGTTGGAACACGTGAGGCAATACTGACCTTACGACTTATCTTAGAAGAAAGATTAAGAAAAGGCAAACCTACGTTTCTAGCATTTGTAGACTTAGAGAAAGCTTTTGACAATGTTGACTGGAATACTCTTTTTCAAATTCTAAAGGTGGCAGGGGTAAAATACAGGGAGCGAAAGGCTATTTATAAATTGTACAGAAATCAGATGGCAGTCATAAGAGTCGAGGGGCATGAAAGGGAAGCAGTGGTTGGGAAAGGAGTGAGACAGGGTTGTAGCCTCTCCCCGATGTTATTCAATCTGTATATTGAGCAAGCAGTAAAGGAAACAAAAGAAAAATTTGGAGCAGGTATTAAAATTCATGGAGACGAAGTAAAAACTTTGAGGTTCGCCGATGACATTGTAATTCTGTCAGAGACGGCAAAGGACTTGGAAGAGCAGTTGAACGGAATGGACAGTGTCTTGAAAGGAGGATATAAGATGAACATTAACAAAAGCAAAACGAGGATAATGGAATGTAGTCAAATTAAATCGGGTGATGCTCAGGGAATTAGATTAGGAAATGAGACACTTAAAGTAGTAAAGGAGTGTTGCTATTTAGGAAGTAAAATAACTGATGATGGTCGAAGTAGAGAGGATATAAAATGTAGACTGGCAATGGCAAGGAAAGCGTTTCTGAAGAAGAGAAATTTGTTAACATTGAATATAGATTTATGTATCAGGAAGTCGTTTCTGAAAGTATTTGTTTTGAGTGTAGCCATGTATGGAAGTGAAACATGGACGATAACTAGTTTGGACAAGAAGAGAATAGAAGCTTTCGAAATGTGGTGCTACAGAAGAATACTGAAGATAAGGTGGATAGATCACGTAACTAATGAGGAGGTATTGAATAGGATTGGGGAGAAGAGAAGTTTGTGGCACAACTTGACTAGAAGAAGGGATCGGTTGGTAGGACATGTTTTGAGGCATCAAGGGATCACAAATTTAGCATTGGAGGGCAGCGTGGAGGGTAAAAATCGTAGAGGGAGACCGAGAGATGAGTACACTAAGCAGATTCAGACGGATGTAGGTTGCAGTAGGTACTGGGAGATGAAGCAGTTTGCACAGGATAGAGTAGCATGGAGAGCTGCATCAAACCAGTCTCAGGACTGAAGACAACAACAACAACAACAATTGGGTCCTACGGGACGGAGCGGAAACTAGCTGCCTACGAATTCTCACTTACCCGGATTTGCGCCCTGAGCCGGAGATCCTCATAAACTGTCTAAATGGCGTGAGTTTACCGTCCTCCATGCATGGAAAGGATGAGGTCTTCGAGCGAATAATCGAGGAAAGCATGCGCAATGTAGGAGACATGCCAGAGGATGCCCGTATATGATTGTTAGAAGTTCTGAGGAACCATGAGAAAATATTCTCAGACGCACCGGGTGCGATAAGAAACTTCGAGTACAAACTCCAAATACGAGAACATAAAAGGTTCTTCGTCAGGCCATACCCGATTACACTAGCGCATAAAGAAAAGGTCAAGAAGGAGATTGCAAAGATGTTAGAACAAGGCGTTATAGAACGCGACGTGAGTACATACAACTCACCCCTCCTAGTAATACCGAAAAGGGACGGATCGGTGAGGTTGGTGCTGGATTCTCGTCAAATAAATACGGTAATAAAGGCAGAAACAGACAGACCGGAAAGCCTGGAGCAATTATTGCAACGGTTTCATGGAGTGAAGGTGTTATCCTCCATAGACCTGCGAAGTAGTTACCACCAAACCGTGTTGCATCAAGAGTGTAGGCAGTATACCGCGTTTTTATGCTACGGTAACTGCTACCATTTCAAACGGCTTCCGTTTGGGTTGAATGTTTCGGCGGCGGCGTTCATACGAGGCTTGAACAGTATCCTTCCGGAAGACCTGCGTGAAAGAATTACGGTCTACGTCGACGACATATTAATCTCCGAAAGTTCCTGGGAGGAACATAATGAAGTATTAAATCGATTATTAGACTCCCTCGAAAGGGCAGGAATAACCGTAAACCTAGAAAAGTCGCAGTTCGGGCGCCAGAAGATAAAGTTCCTGGGACATATAGTTTCGGTGGACGGGATACAAACGGACCCGGACAAAATCAAGGCAACTGCGGAGTTCCCAAGACCCACGACTAAGCGACAACTAAGAGGATTCTTAGGAGTCGGGAATTTCTTTAAGAAATTTGTAAACCTAAGTGTGCTGTCCACGCCACGTCTTTGCGCGCTTACTGGCAAGAACACGATCTGGTACTGGGACGAGCAAGCACAGAATGAGTTCTTGAGGTTAAAGAAAGCATTGGTGAATGCACCGATTCTCGCACATCCAGATTTGAGTAGGGAATTTTATCTGATGACGGATAGCTCGCTAAACGGCCTCGGCGCGGTTCTCTTCCAAGGGGAAGACGAGAAGGATATGTTGACATGGAAGCCCGTATCTTTCGCGAGTAGAGTTCTGTCGAGGGCAGAGAGAAATTACTCGGTGACGGAACTCGAGGGTCTCGCTGTCATCTTTACGTTTAGCAAATTTCGGTACTTCCTGTATGGGAGAAATACTAAAGTGTTCACCGACCATCGGGCATTACAATTTCTGATGTCGGCAAAGTTGGCCCACGGCAGGTTAGCTCGCTGAGAGCTGTATCTACAGGAGTTGGATTTCACAATTAAATACATTCCAGAAAAAAAAACCTGATAGCAGATGCGTTGTCTCGGGCTCCGATAGGCCTAAAACACGGCATAGACGGTGACCCGGGCGAGAATAATTTCAGTATTCTCTACCTGAAAAACGTCACGTTCGAAAACTTTGTGACGATGTCACTAAAGAATGTCGGGCACGAACAAGAGAAGGACCCGATACTAAAGGAGGTGAAAGAGAAGTGGAAGGACAGGTCGCAAGCTGCTATTCGGCAGTACTATCGAATAGAGAACGGAATCCTCTTCCGGAAACGGAGCATAGAAGATCCGCGATGGCTGGTCGTAATACCTGAGGAGCTAATAAATAAGCTAGTGTGGTATATACACCTAAGTTACGGACACTTTGGAGCACGGAAGTGCTTCCAGAAGTTAAGAGAGGCCTGTTACTTCAATAACATGCTAAAGAGGATACAGCGGGTAATTAGAGTGTGTAAACCATGCCAAAGTACGAAACCGTCCACCACATCTTTTGCTGCACCGATGTACCCGATCATTCCAAGCAGGTTGCGAGAGGTCGCCGCGGTGGACTTGTTCGGGCCAATAACTCGAACGAAATCTGGTTACGCGTTCATTCTTGTAGCCGTGGAATTGACGTCGAAGTACGTTTGCTTTACTCCGCTGAGGAAAGCAACGGGGAAAACGGTGGCGGCGGCATTCGCGAACGATTTTGTGCGCGAGGTCGGGCCGGTGAAACGAGTGATATCGGATAACGGACCGCAATTTCGATCTAAACATTGGCTGCGGATGTTGAGGCGGAGGAAAATAAAGCCGAATTTTATATCCTTGTTCCACCCGTCGTCTAACCCCGCCGAGTGAACAATGAAGGAATTAGGGCGGCTGTGCAGGCTGTACTGTTATAGGAAGCATAACACGTGGGACATACACCTAAAGGCGTTTCAGGAGATCTTAAATGAATTGCCAAATGCCTCCACGATGTTGCCACCAGTATTAGTGTTAAAGAATAAGGAGCCCCCTAATCGAATGAGGGAAGTCATACCTTGGCCAAAGGAAAGACAACCAAGACACAAGGAGGTCGTTGACCTCGCGCTGGAGAATATCAAGAGTGCGGCAGACCGGAGGCAAAAGGCGTACCAAAAGAAAACGAGAAACATAAAATTCTTCATTGGGAAGAAGGTGTGGGTTCGGTCACACAAACTGTCAAACAGAGGTAAGGGAATCTGCAAGATGTCCCTAAGCCTGTACAATGGTCCGTATCGTGTGTGCCGTATCCATCATCCGAACGCAATAGAAGTACAGACACCGAGGTCGAGAAAATCGAGAGGGCTCCATCACGTATCAAACGTGAAACCCCTCATTGAATAAAAACGGTGGAACAATAGAATATAGGTAAAATAGATTTAGAGTAAATTGCATATGTTGTGTGTAAAATGTATTAGGATAAATTGTATTCCGAGCAATAAGATGTACCATGTGATCAATGAGCAGACAAGTCGCACATGAAAGTAAGGAGAGTAAGGACGAAATGACCCCAGAAGGAGATAAATATGTAAGGAGAAAGATTAATCCGTATCCAGAAGTTGTGTTACAGGAAGGAGCGGTAACCAGAATGAAGAGGAACTATGCAAAAACCTCAAATGATGTGTACAAAGGAAAAAGGGTGTAAGTTATCGTAGAAACCGGTTGTAGTGGGAGTAGCGGTAGTTGTGTGTGTAAGATTTTGTTACTAGAAGGCATGTTCGGTTGTTAATTATATGTGTCGTAGTTGTTACAATAGTGCATGTTTTGTAGTCAATTCTCTGTTATACCTGTTACAGTAGCGCATGTACTGTAAACTAGAGGGGGAGGTTGCCTTAAATGAGAAATTGTGGATGCGAAATGTGTGACGTCACAAGGAATGCTTGCTATGTAGCTAGTGAAGAGTTCCTATGTGTGTATGTTGCATTTATGTGAGAAGAGTGAGAAATGAATGACTGAAGAACGTGGAAGTGTGATAAGTTAGTCTTAAGAATACTGTAGATCATAATCTAAAACAAATGGAATTCTAGTTCCATCCATTTCTTGTTCATCAGTAAAGAAAATATTGTAGATTAATGTTGATTAAAATATCCCTATTATAAAGCCACTGAGGGATCAAATAAGGAATAAAAATTTGTTGTAAATTGATAGGATAATGATTCATGTATGAAAAGGCGGCTAAATTAAAAGACATGTTAAAATATCAATGGAAAGATAAGGCCCATAAGGCACAGTAGGAGAAGGAGAGAGATAAATAGAATCTGAGTAATGTAGGAAGACATTATGGATTGCTGAGAACAGTCGGGGACTGTGATAGAAAATTTGTCTGAAATGTATCGGTATAGGCAAGCTTCCCTGAGTTTAGGTTAGCAACCAGGGGAGAATGCAGCCGAGGAGACCGGGTCGCCGGTGCAAGCAATTAGCGGCTAGATGTCGGGCGAGCGCAGGCACTTGGGATTCCCTAAGTGACGGCCGCTGTCCGCGACTGTGTCAACACGCGCGGGGACCCACATATGCCGAGCGCCCGCGCCAGCAGGTGACACGCCCCCAACTCTGAGGGCGCCGCACAGCAGCAGATGGTAACGGGCAGTCCGTATGGACGACCCGTGAGGTAACGCGCCGCCACGCCTGGTAGACATCGTCAAAAACAAACCCGGGATGGAAACTGCA
Organism: Schistocerca gregaria; assembly: GCF_023897955.1. Lineage (NCBI taxonomy): Eukaryota > Metazoa > Arthropoda > Insecta > Orthoptera > Acrididae > Schistocerca > Schistocerca gregaria. The sequence continues at coordinate 25,131,685 of NC_064923.1, read as the reverse complement.
GCACCCGCAAGAGGCGAGCTTGGCGTATCCAGGTCAGGCGTCGCGGTGCAGCAGATCAAGGAAGGAGAACCGGTGCGCGCCAGGGGCGTGGCACCAGTGGCGGCGTGTCAACAACGACACCACCACACCTACAACATCCGCAGTACCGATTCAAGAGGCATGTCAAACTCACCACTTGAGTCGGGCATGCCGGGACTGCAGACGGAAGACACAGGCGAATGACGTTACCGAGGGGTTTACGTCAGGAGTGTGGCTGTCGGCAACAATTGCGGATATGCTCACATATCGACGAGAGGTAGCCTGGCGGGTCCGGGCGCTCACGATGCGGTACGCGGCGACGACTGCTACGGGGATGCTATTCTGCCCTGGAGGTCGACGTCCACCTGACGCGGAAACGCGTGCCACCACGTCCTGAGGCAGCCATCAACGCGAGGCAACATGGGTCCTGGGGAGCTGACAAAGGTGAGGGAGCGGCCTGATGCAAGGAGGCGGCCGGCGTGATCGAAGGAGAGCCTGCAGGCGCTGACACCTGCAGAATAACTTCCTCCCCTGTCCTCCAAGTAGCGCAAAACTGTGGTCCTCCAAGTACCCCGATCCCATAGTGAAGTGCAAGGTGTTTGAAAGTGCCATGTACATTCAATATGTAGTGCGTGTGTTTACTTTTCAGCAGAACTGATTTTGCATATATTATGGCTAGTTACTAAAGTAAATAGGGAAAGAGATAAAGAAAAAACTTTAACACGTCAATCCAGAAGTGAACGAACGAAACTGCTTAAAGATGTAATGTGATTTACTGAAAATTTCTTTAAATAATAGATTTTGTATGTTTTCTATGCTTCGCAAATGTTTCAAAGTGGGATACAAATGCGAAAAGACGCTAAGAATTTAAATGCCCACAAGCTTAATACCAACTTATCTATATGTTGTATGAAATTCAATTCATTATATAACTTGTTTAAATTGTGCAATTTCAAGAATTTAGGTGTTTTGATAGATCTTGTGAAATATTTCAAAGTGGGACACACTGGCAACAGAACTTTAATAATTCAAGTGCCCACAAAGATTTAAATGTCTAGTATAGAAGAACTGATTATGTTCGTCGAAAAATTTAAAATTGCACTCATTTACATAAAATTTAAAACCGAATGCTTGGTCTAGTAATAGATGAAATGACTTGTGTTCAGCTTAAATGCTAAGTCAAATCATGTATGTTTTGCATAATGATGTTTGAGAAAGGCTTGGACCTATATGTTACTGCGTTAGGGCTGTGTCGAGATTCACTGAAGGAGAATAATTTGTTAATAGTTATCAATTTCCAAATATTATGTTCTATATATTAGGCGACTAGGATTTTGTTTACTTAAAATTAGTGGTCAATCACATATTTACATGACGCAGCTATTGCCACTATGATTAAAAAAAATGTTTGAAAGTGCCTTTCCAATGCAAGGACACTTACTGCTCATTTTCTTCTCAGAAGGGGATGGTTATGTAACGGCTCCATGTGAGCCGCTACATGGCTTCACGCAGTAGTTTTATACTCAGAACACACCTGGATGCCCTTCCAACACTCAGGGACGTGCAATATGAGATTTATTATTCGAAACTATGTTACATCAGAGTCTGTAAATGTGAATGCGGGTTGTCTGCTGACGTATGCGTGCACTATCTGCTGGGGGTTGTGTGAATCTGGGGATGCAGTTTAGCCAACCATTATATCAAGTAGAGTGCGACTTCACTGGACCAGAGAGACATGAGTTCCACGCGCGTGTTAGCAGGCCCCGTTAGGTTGGCAAATAGCCGCTGTGCAGACTCTCTGAGCCCTTCCGGCCACCGTGTGTGGACCCCGGACGAGGGGACGGTTGGGCATTCCCTGGTGAGACTCTGGTAAGTAAGGACGCTCTGCGCGATAGTTTCTACAGTCATCATAATTCGAAGAGATACTCAGGTTGGATAAAATTGCTATTTCGGTTTTGTATTACGGATGAAGAGCCAGCATTCCATAACTGTAATAAATGAGTGACTAAGAAGTATTTTCATGAATTTTAGGAAATAAATGTTGTTCTTATAGAAAATTTGTAACTTTGTTTCTCACAGCAACACCGTGTTTCCGTTACCATTCCAATTAAATGATTCAAACTTTCAACTTAAAGTTAATCAATAAGCAGAAATTTTTGTGGTGATGTTTGCTCACACGAACGGACGTAGGCGTCTTCCACAAAAGACAGGTGCCAATTTCAAATTGAGGATGCCTGCCAAGGCTTTGCGGAGAGCAAGTATCATGCAATATGAACACATTTCACATTCTCCCGTGAAACTTGGATGCTAGTCCTCCCTTCATGCAAAATCTGAAGGTCCTAGCTAATAACCAAGACACCAAAATCGACTAAATGTCAAAAATCGATAACTAAAACTTGAATTGTACTCTATCTTACTGGCTATTACGTCAACTTAGAAATGTAACCGTTTCAGAAAGAAGAACGGCCAATATGACGATCTGGCATTAAGTCGATTCGATAGCTAATGACGAAAACGGGCGGATTTCTCAGGTTTTTACTACATATGAACACTTTTCACATTCTCCCGTGCAACGCGGATGCTAGTCCTGCCATCATGCAAACTCTTAAGGTCCTAGCTCATTACCAAGATACCAAAGACAGCTACAAAGTCAATAATCGATAACTAAAACTTGAATTGAACTCTACCTTACTGGCTATTACAACAGCTTAGAAGCTTCTCATGTGTTCTACTATGGTGCTAAGTCGATTCCATGGCAAATGACGAAAACGGCCGGATTTCTCGGGTATTTACTACATATGAACACTTTTCACATTCTCCGTGCAACTCGGATGCTAGTCCTCTATTCATGCAAAATTTTAAAGTCCTAGCTCATGAACAAGACACTAAAGCCGGCTAAAAAGTCAAAAATCGATAACTAAAACTTGAATTCTACTCTATCTTACTGGCTATTACATCAACTTAGAAGCTTCTTTTGTGTTCTACTATGGTGGTTTTAGTGTCTCCGTATACCGCAGCACGCGACACAGCTTTGCACACGATAAATGTAACCGTTTCATTGGGAAGAGCGGCCAATATGGCGATCTGGCATTAAGTCGATTCGATAGCAAATGACGAAAACGGGAGGATTTCTTAGGTTTTTACTACATACGAACACTTTTCACATTCTCCCGTGCAACGCGGATGCTAGTCCTCCCTTCATAAAATATCTCAAGGTCCTAGCTCATGATCAAGACAACAAAGCCGGCTAAAAAGTCAAAAATCGATAACTAAAACTTGTTTTGTACTGTTTCCTACTGGCTATTACATCAACTTAGAAACTTCTTCTGTGTTCTGCTATGGTGCTTCTAGTGTCTCCGCATACCGCAGCACACGACACACCTTTGCACACGATAAATGTAACCGTTTCAGAGAGAAGAGCCCCCAATATGACGATCTGGCATTAAATCGATTCGATAGCAAATGACGAAAACGGGCGGTTTTGTCAGGTTTTTACTACATATGAACACTTTTCACATTCTCCCGTGCAACGCGGATGCTAGTCCTACCTTCATGCAAAATCTTAAGGTCCTAGTTCATGACCAAGACACCAAAACCGGATAAAAAGTCAATAATCGATAACTAAAACTTGAATTCTACTCTATCTTACTGGCTATTACAACAACTTAAAGGTCCTTCTGTGTTCTACTATGGTGCTTTTAGTGTCTCCGCTTTCCGCAGCATGCGACACAGCTTTGCAAACGATAAATGTAACTGTTTCAGAGAGAAGGGCCCCCAGTGTGACGATCTGCCATTAAATAGATTCGATAGCAAATGACGAAATTGGGCGGTTTTTGTCAGGTTTTTACTACATATGAACACTTTTCACATTCTCCCGTGCAACGCGGATGCTAGTCCTCCCTTCATGCAATACCTTAAGGTCCTAGCTTATGACCAAGACACCAAAGCCGGCTAAAAAGTCAAAAATCGATAACTAAAACTTGAATTTTACTCTACCTTAATGCCTATTACTTCAATTTAGAAGATTCTTCTGTGTTCTACTATGGTGCTAAGTCGATTCGATAGCAAATGACGAAAACGGCCGGATTTCTCGGTTTTTTACTTCATAGAAACACTTTTCACATTCTCCCGTGCAACGCGGATGCTAGTCCTCCCTTCATGCAAAATCTTAAGGTCCTAGCACGTGAAGAAGACACCAAAGACGGCTAAAAAGTCAAAAATCGATTACTAAAACTTGAATTATACTCTATCTTACTGGCTATTACATCAACTTAGAAGTTTCTTCTGTGTTCTACTATAGTTGTTTTAGTGTCTCCGTATACCGCAGCACGCGACACAGCTTTGCACACGATAAAAGTAACCGTTTCATTGGGAAGAGCGGCCAATATGGCGATCTGGCATTAAGTCGATTCGATAGCAAATGAAGAAAACGGGAGGATTTCTTAGGTTTTTACTACATATGAACACTTTTCACATTCTCCCGTGCAACGCGGATGATAGTCCTCCCTTCATAAAATATCTCAAGGTCCTAGCTCATGATCAAGACACCAAAGCCGGCTAAAAAGTCAAAAATCGATAACTAAAACTTGTATTGTACTGTTTCCTACTGGCTATTACAACAACTTAGAAGCTTCTTGTGTGTTCTGCTATGGTGCTTCTAGTTTCTCCACATACCGCAGTACGCAACACAGTTTTGCACACGATAAATGTTACCTTTTCAGAGACAAGAGCGGCCAATATTGCGATCTGGCATCAAGTCGATTCGATAGCAATTGATGAAAACGGCCGGAATTCACAGGTTTTTACTACATATGTACACTTTTCACATTCTCCCGTGCAACGCGGATGCTAGTTCCCCCTTCATGCAAAATCTTAAGGTCCTAGCTCATGACCAAGACACCAAAGCCGGCTAAAAAGGCAAGAATCGATTACTAAAACTTGAATTATACTCTATCTTAATGGCTATTACATAAACTTAGAAGCTTCTTCTGTGTTCTACTATGGTGGTTTTAGTGTCTCCGCATACCACAGCATGCGACACAGCTTTGCACACGATAAATGTAACCGTTTCATTGGGAAGAGCGGCCAATATGACGATCTGGCTTTACGTCGATTCGATAACGGGCGGATTTCTTAGGTTTTTACTACATATGAACACTTTTCACATTCTCCCGTGCAACGCGGATGCTAGTCCTCCCTTCATGCAAGATCTTAAGGTCCTAGCTCATGAACAAGACACCAAAGCCGGCTAAAAAGACTAAAATCGATAACTAAAACTTGAATTGTACTCTATCTTACTGGCTATTACATCAGCTTAGAAGCTTCTTCTGTGTTCTACTATGGTGGGTTTAGTGTCTCCACATTCCGCAGCACGCGACGCAGCTTTGCACATAATAAATGTATGCGTTTCAGAGACAAGAGCGGCCAATATGACGACCTGGCATTTTGTCGATTCGATAGCAAATGACGAAAACGGGGGTTTTGTCAGGTTTTTACTACATATGAACACTTTTCACATTCTCCCGTGCAACGCCGATGCTAGTCTTCCCTTCATGCAAAATCGTAATGTCCTAGCTCATGGGCAAGACCCTAAAGCCGGCTAAAAAGTCAAACATCAATAACTAAAACTTGAATTGTACTCTACCTTACTGGTTATTACATCAACATAGAAGCTTCTTCTGTGTTCTACTATGGTGGTTTTAGTGTCTCCGCATTCCGCAACAAGCGACACAGCTTTGCACACGATAAATGTAACCTTTTCAGAGAGAAGAGCGGCCAATATGGCGATCTGGCATCAAGTCGATTCGTTAACAATTGATGAAAACGGGCGGATTTCACAGGTTTCTACTACATATGAACACTTTTCACATTCTCCCGTGCAACGCGGTTGCCAGTCCTCCCTTCACGCAAAATCTTAAGGTCCTAGCTCATGACGAAGACACCAAAGCCGGCTAAAAAGTCAAAAATCGGTAACTAAATCTTGAATTGTACACTACCTTACTGGCTATTACATCAACTTAGAAGCTTCTTCTGTGTTCTACTACGGCGGTTTTAGTGTCTTCGCATTCCGCAGCACGCGACATTGCTTTGCACACGATAAATGTAACCGCTTCAGGAGAAGAGCGGCCAATATGACGATCTGGCATTAAGTCGATTCGATAGCAAATGACGAAAACGGGCGGATTTCTCAGGTTTATACTACATATGAACACTTTTCACATTCTCCCGTGCGACGCGGATGCTTGTCCTCCCATCATGCTAAATCGTAAGGTCGTAGCTCATGAACAAGACACCAATGCCGGCTAAAATTCAAAAATCGGTAACTAAAACTTGAATTGTACACTATCTTACTGGCTATTACATCAAGTTAAAATCTTCTTCTTTGTTCTACTATGGTGCTTTTAGTGTCTCTGCATTCCGCAGCACGCGACACAGCTTTGCACACGAATAATGTAACCGTTTCAGAGAGAAGAGCGGCTAATATGACGATCTGGCATTAAGTCGATTCGATAGCAAATGTCGAAAACGGGCAGTTTTGTCAGGTTTTTACTAAATATGAACACTTTTCACATTCTCCCGTGCAACGCCGATGCTAGTCTTCCCTTCATGCAAAATCGTAATATCCTAGCTCATGGCCAAGACACTAAAGCCGGCTAAAAAGTCAAAAATCAAAAACTAAAACTTGAATTGTACTCTAACTTACTAGCTATTACATCAACATAGAAGCTTCGTCTGTGTTCTACTATGGTGGTTTTAGTGTCTCCGCATTCCGCAGCACGCGACACAACTTTTTACACGATAAATGTAACCTTTTCAGAGGAAAGAGCGGCCAATTGACGATCTGGCATTAAATCGATTCGATAGCAAATGACGAAAACGATCGGATTTCTCAGGTTTTTATTACATATGAACACTTTTCACATTCTCCCGTGCAACGCGGATGCGAGTCCTCGCTTCATGCAGAACCTTAAGGTCCTAGCTAACGACCAAGACACCAAAGCCGACTAAATGTCAAAAATCGATAACTAAAACTTGAATTGTACTCTATCTTCCTGGCTATTACATAAACTTAACAGCTTCTTCTGTGTACTACTATGGTGCTTTTAGGGTCTCCGCATTCCGGAACACGCGACACAGCTTGACACACGATAAATGTAACCGTTTCAGTGAAAAGAACGGCCAATATGACGATCTGGCATAAAGTCGATTCGATAGCAAATGCCGAAAACGGGGGGTTTTGTCATTTTTTAATACATATGAACACTTGTCACATTCTCCCGTGCAACGCGGATGCTAGTCCTCCCTTCATGCAAAATCGTAAGGTCCTAGCTCATGACCAAGACACAAAAACCGGCTAAAAGTCAATAATCAATAACTAAAACTTGAATTGTAATCTATCTTACTGCCTACTACATCAACTTAGAAGCTTCTTCTGCGTTCTAGTATGGTGCTAAGTCGATTCGATGGCAATTGACGAAAACGGGCGGATTTCTCGAGTTTTTACTACATATGAACACTTTTCACATTCTCCCGTTCAACACGGATGATAGTCCTCCCTTCATGCAAAATCGTAGGGTCCTAGCTAATGACCAAGACACTAAAGCCGGCTAAAAAGTCAAAAATCGATAACTAAAACTTGAATTGTACTCTATCTTACTGGCTATTACATCAACTTAGAAGCATCTACTGTGCTCTACTATGGTGGTTTTAGTGTCTCCGCATTCCGCAGCACGCGACGCAACTTTGTACACGATAAAAGTTACCTTTTCAGAGAGAAGAGCGGTTAATATGACGAACAGGCATCAAGTCGATTCGATAGCAATTGATGAAAACGGGCGGAATTCACAGGTTTTTACTACATATGAACACTTTTCACATTCTCCCGAGCTATTCGGATGCTAGTCCTACCTTCATGCAAAATCTTAAGGTCCTAGCTCATGAACAAGACACCACAGCCAGCTAAAAAGTATAAAATCGATAACTAAAACTTGAATTGTACACTATCATACTGGCTATTAAATCAAGGTAAAAGCTTCTTCTGTGTTCTACTATGGTGCTTTTAGTGTCTCCGCATTCCGGAGCACGCGACACAGCTTTGCACACGATAAATGTAACCGTTTCAGAGAAAAGAGCGGCCAATATTACGATCTGGCATTAAGTCGATTCGATAGCAAATCACGAAAACGGGCTGATTCCTCAGGGTTTACTACATATGAACACTTTTCACATTCTCCCGTGCAACGTGGATGCTAGTCCTCCCTTCATGCAAATTCTTAAGGTCCTAGCTCATGACCAAGACACCAAAGCCGGCTAAAAAGTCAATAATCGATAACTAAAACTTGAATTGTAATCTATCTTACTTCCTACTACAACAACTTAGAAGCTTCTTCTGCGTTCTACTATGGTGCTAAGTAGATTCGATGGCAATTGACGAAAACGGACGGATTTCTCGGGTTTTTAGTACATATGAACACTTTTCACATTCTCCCGTGCAACTCGGATGATAGTCCTCCCTTCATGCAAAATCGTTGGGTCCTAGGTAATGACTAAGACACTAAAGCCGGCTAAAAAGTCAAAAACCGATAACTAAAGCTTGAATTGTACTCTATCTTACTGGTTATTGCATCAACTTAGAAGCTTCTTCTGTGTTCTACTATGGTGGTATTAGTGTCTCTGCATTCCGCAGCACACGACACAACTTTGTACACGATAAATGTTACCTTTTCAGAGAGAAGAGCGGCTAATATGACGATCAGGCATTACGTCGATTCGATAGCAATTGATGAAAACGGCCGGAATTCACAGGTTTTTACTACATATGAACACTTTTCAAATTCTCCCGAGCAATTCGGATGCTAGTCCTCCCTTCATGCAAAATCTTAAGGTCTTAGCTCATGACCAAGACACCAAAGCCGGCTAAAAAGTCAAAAATCGACTGCTAAAACTTGAATTATATTCTATCTTACTGGCTATTACATCAACTTAGAAGCTGCTACTGTGTTCTACATTGGTGGTTTTACTGTCTCCGCATTCCGGAGCACGCGACACAGCTTTGCACACGATAAATGTAACCATTTCAGAGAAAAGAGCGGCCAATATTACGATCTGGCATTAAGTCGATCGATAGCAAATCACGAAAACGGGCGGATTACTCAGGGTTTTACTACATATGAACACTTTTCACACTCTCCCGTGCAACGTAGATGCTAGTCCTCCCTTCATGGGAATTCTTAAGGTCCTAGCTCATGACCAAGACACCAAAGCCGGCTAAAAAGTCAATAATCGATTACTAAAACTTCAATTGTACTATACCTTACTGCCTATTACATCAACGTAGAGGCTTCTTCTGTGTTCTACTATGGTGCTAAGTCGATTCGATAGCAAATGACGAAAACGGGCGGATTTCTTAGGTTTTACTACATATGAACACCTTCCACATTCTCCTGTGCAACGCGGAGGCTTGCCCTCCCTTCATGCAGAATCTTAAGGTCCTAGCTCATGACCAAGACACCAAAAGTGGCTAAAAAGTCAAAAATCGATTACTAAAACTTGAATTGTACTCTATCTTACTGGCTATTACATAAAATTAGAAGCTTCTTCTGTGTTCTACTATGGTGGTTTTAGTTTCTGCGCATACCGCAGCACGATACATTGCTTTGCACACGATAAATGTAACCGGTTCAGAGAGAAGAGCGGCCAATATGCCGATCTGGCATTAAGTCGTTTCCATAGCAAGTGACGAAAACTGCCGGATTTCTCAGGTTTTTACTACATATGAACACTTTTCACATTCTCCCGTGCAACTCGGATGCTAGTCCTCCCTTCGTCCAAAATCTTAAGGTTCTAGCTCATGAAAAAGGCACCAAAGCCGGCTAAAAAGTCAAAAATCGATAACTAAAACTTGAATTGTTCTCTATCTTACTGGCTATTACATCAACTTAGAAGCTTCTCCTGTGTTCTACTATGGTGGTTTTAGTGTCTCCGCATTCCGCAGCAAAGGACACAGCTTTGCACACGATAAATGTTACCTTTTCAGAGAGAAGAGAGGCCAATATGACGATCTGGCATCAAGTCGATTCGTTAGCAATTGATGAAAACGGGCGGATTTCAAAGGTTTTTACTACATAAGAGCACTTTTCAGATTCTCCCGTGCAACGCGGATGATAGTCCTCCCCTCATGCAAAATCTTAAGGTCCTAGCTCATGACCAAGACACCAAAGCCGGCTAAAAAGTCAAAAATCGATCATTAAAACTTGAATTACACTCTATCCTACTGGCTATTACATCAACTTAGAAGCTTCTTCTGTGTTCTACTATGGTTCTTTTAGTGTCTCCGCTTTCCTCAGCAAACGACACAGCTTTGCACACCATTAATGTAACCGTTTCAGAAAAAGAGCGGCCAATATGACGATCCGGTATTAAGTCGATTCGATAGCAAATGACGAATACGAACGGATTTCTCGGGTTTTTACTACATATGAACACTTTTCACATTCTCCCGAGCAATTCGGATGCTAGTCCACCCTTCATGCAAAATCTTAATGTCCTAGCTCATGAACAAGACACCAAAGCCGTCGAAAAAGTTAAAAATCGATAACTAAAACTTGAACTATACTCTATCTTACTTTCTATTACATCAGCTTAGAAGGTTTTTCTGTGTTCTACTATCGTGCTTTTAATGTCTCCGCATTCCGCAGCACGAGACATTGCTTTGCACACGATAAATGTAACCGTTTCAGAGAGAAGAGCGGACAATATGCCGATCTGGCATTAAGTCGATTCGATAGAAAATGACGAAAACGGGGTGTTTTGTCAGGTTTTTACTACATATGAACACTTTTCACATTCTTCCGTGCAACGCGGATGCTAGTCCTCCATTCATGCAAAATCTTAAGGTCCTAACTCATGACCAATACACCAAAGCCGGCTAAAAAGTCAAAAATCGATAACTAAAACTTGAATTGTTTTCTATCTTTCTGGCTATTACATCAACTTAGAAGCTTCTTCTGTGTTCTACTATGGTGCTTTTAGTGTCTCCGCATTCCGCAGCACGCGGCACAACTTTGTACACGATAAATGTAACCGTTTCAGAGGAAAGAGCGGCCAATATGGCGATCTTGCATTAAATCGATTCGATAGAAAATGACGAAAACGATCGGATTTCTCAGGTTTTTACTACATATGAACACTTTTCACATTCTCCCGTGCAACGCGGATGCTAGTCCTCCTTCATGCAAAATCTTATGGTCCTAGCTCATGACCAACACACCAAAGCCGGCTTAAAAGTCAATAATCGATAACTAAAACTTGAATTGTAATCTACCTTACAGCCTATTATATCAACTTAGATGCTTCTTCTGTGTTCTACTATGGTGGTTTTAGTGTCTCCGCATTCCGCAGCAAGGGTCACAACTTTGCACACGATAAATGTTACCTTTTCAGAGAGAAGAGAGGCCAATATGACCATCTGGCATCAAGTCGATTCGATAGCAATTGATGTAAACGGGCGGATTTCAAAGGTTTTTACTACATAAGAGCACTTTTCAGATTCTCCCGTGCAACGCGGATGATAGTCCTCCATTCATGCAAAACCTTAAGGTCCTAGCTCATGACCAAGACACCAAAGCCGGCTAAAAAGTCAAAAATCGATTATTAAAACTTGAATTATACTCTATCCTACTGGCTATTACATCAACTTAGAAGCTTCTTCTGTGTTCTACTATGGTGCTTTTAGTGTCTCCGCTTTCCGCAGCATGCGACACAGCTTTGCACACCATAAATGTAACCGTTTCAGAAAGAAGAGCGGCCAATATGACGATCTGGTATTAAGTTGATTCGATAGCAAATGACGAATACGGGGGGATTTCTCGGGTTTTTACTACATATGAACACTTTTCACAATCTCCGAGCAATTCGGATGCTACTCCTCCCTTCATGCAAAATCTTAAGGTCCTAGCTCATGACCAAGGCACCAAAGCCGGCTAAAAAGTCAATAATCGATAACTAAAACTTGAATTGTACTCTACCTTACTCCCTATTACATCAACTTAGAGGCTTCTTCTGTGTTCTACTATGGTGCTAAGTCGATTCGGTAGCAAATGACGAAAACGGGCGGATTTCTTAGGTTTTTACTACATATGAACACTGTCCACATTCTCCCGTGCAACTCGGATTCTAGTCCTCCCTTCATGCAATATCTTATTGTCCTAGCGCATGAAAAAGACACCAAAGCCGGCAAAAAAGGCAAAAATTAATAACTAAAACTTTAATTGTATTATTGTCCTCTACCTTACTGGCTATTACATCAACTTAAAAGCTTCTTCTGTGTTCTACTATGGTGCTTTTAGTGTCTTCGCATTCCGCAGCATGCGACACAGCTTTGCAAACGATATATGTAACCGTATCAGAGAGAAGAACGGCCAATATGTCATTCTGGCATTAAGTCGATTCGATAGCAAATGACAAAAACGGGTGGATTTCTCAGGTTTTTAATACATATGAACACTTTTCATATTCTCCCGTGCAACGCGGATGCTAGTCCTCCTTCATGCAAATTCTTAATGTGCTAGCTAATGACCAAGACACCAAATCCGGCTAAATGTCAAAAATCGATAACTAAAACTTAAATTGTACTCTACCTCACTGGCTATTACATGAACTTAGAAGCTTCTTCTGTGTTCTACTATGGTGCTTTTAGTGTCTTCGCATTCCGGAGCATCCGACACAGCTTAGCACACGATAAATATAACCGTTTCATTGGGAAGAGCGGCCAATATGGGGATCTGGCATTAAGTCGATTCGATAGCAAATGACGAAAACGTGCGGATTTCTCTGGATTTTACTACATATGAACACTTTTCACATTCTCCCGTGCAACGCGGATGCTAGTCCTCCCTTCATGAAAAACTTAAGGCCCTAGCTCATGACCAATACCCCAAAGCCTGATAAAAATTAAAAAATCGATAACCAAAACTTGAACTGTACTCTATCTTACTGGCTATTACATCAACTTAGAGGCATCTTCTGTGTTCTACTATGGTGCTTTTTGTGTCTCTGCATTAAGCAGCACGAGACACAGCTTTGCGCACTATAAATGTAACCGTTTCAGAGAGAAGAGCCGCCTGTATGGCGATCTGGCATTAACTCGATTCGACAGCAAATGACGAATACGGGCGGATTCCTCAGGTTTTTTCTACATATGAACACTTTTCACATTCTCCCGTTCAACGCGGATGCTAGTCCTCCCTTCATGCAATATCTTATTGTCCTAGCGCATGAAAAAAACACCAAAGCCGTCTAAAAAGTCAAAAATCGATAACTAAAACTTGAATTGTCCTCTACCTTACTGGCTATTACATCAACTTAAAAGCTTCTTCTCTGTTCTACTATGGTGCTTTTAGTGTCTCCGCATTCCGCAGCATGCGACACAGCTTTGCACACGATATATGTAGCCGTTTCAGAGAGAAGAGCGACCAATATGACGATCTGGCATTAAGTCGATTCGATAGAAAATGACGAAAACGGGCGGATTTCTCAAGTTTTTACTACATATGAACACTTTTCATATTCTCCCGTGTAACGCGGATGCTAGTCCTCCCTTCATGCAAAATCTTAATGTGCTAGCTAGTGACCAAGACACCAAATCCGGCTAAATGTCAAAAATCGATAACTAAAACTTGAATTGTACTCTACTTTACTGGCTATTACATCAACTTAGAAGCTTCTTCTGTGTTCTACTATGGTGCTTTTAGTGTCTCCGCATTCCGCACCATGCGACACAGATTTGCACACAATAAATGTAACCGTTTCAGAGAAAAGAGCGGCCAATATGACGATCTGGCATTAAGTCGATTCGATAGCAAATGATGAATACGGGCGGATTTCTCGGGTTTTTACTACATATGAACACTTTTCACATTTTCCCGTGCAATTCGGATGCTAGTCCTCCCTTCATGCAAAATCTTAAGGTCCTAGCTCATGACCAAGGCACCAAAGCCGTCTAAAAAGTCAATAATCGATTACTAAAACTTGAATTGTACTCTACCTTACTGCCTATGACATCAACTTAGAGGCTTCTTTTGTGTTCTACTATGGTGCTAAGTCGATTCCATAGCAAATGACGAAAACGGGCGGATTTCTTAGGTTTTTACTACATATGAACACTTTCCACATTCTCCCATGCAACGCGGAGGCTAGTCCTCGCTTCATGCAAAATCTTAAGGTCCTAGCTCATGACCAAGACACCAAAAGCAGCTAAAAAGTCAAAAATCGATAACTAAAACTGGAAATGTACTCTATCTTACTGGCTATTACATCAACTTAGAAGCTTCCTCTGTGTTCTACTATGGTGGTCTTAGTGTCTCCGCATTCCGCAGCACGCGACACAGCTTTGCACACGATAATGTTACGGTTTCAGAGAGAAGAACGGCCAACATGACGATCTGGAATTAAATCGATTCGATATCAATTCACGAAAACTGGCGAATTTCTCAGGTTTTTATACATATGAACCATTTTCACATTCTCCCGTGCAACGCGGTTGCTAGTCCTCCCTTCATGTAAAATCTTAAGGTCCTAGCACATGACCAAGTCACCAAAGCCGGCTAAAAAGTCAAAAATCAGAAACTGAAACTTGGATTGTACTCTACCTTACTGGCTATTACACCAACTTAGAAGCTTCTTCTGTGTTCCACTATGAAGCTTTTAGTGCCTCCGTATTCTGCAGCACGCGACACAGCTTTGCACACGATAAATGTTACCGTTTCAGAGCTAAGAGCGGCCTGTATGACGATCTGGCATTAAGTCGATTCGACAGCAAATGACGAAAACGGGCGAATTCCTCAGGTTTTTACTACATATGAACACTTTTCACATTCTCCCGTTCAACGCGGATGCTATTCCTCCCTTCATGCAATATCTTATTGTCCTAGCGCATGAAAAAGGCAGCAACGCCGGCTAAAATGTCAAAAATTAATGACTAAAACTAGAATTGTCCTCTACCTTACTGGCTATTACATCAACTTAAAAGCTTCTTCTGTGTTCTACTATGGTGCTTTTAATGTCTTCGCATTCCGCAGCATGCGACACAGCTTTGCAAACGATATATGTCACCGTTTCAGAGAGAAGAGCGGCCAATATGACGATCTGGAATTAAGTCGATTCGATAGCAAATGACGAAAACTGGCGAATTTCTCAGGTTTTTACTACATGTGAACCCTATTCACATTCTCCCGTGCAACGCGGATGCTAGTCCTCCCTTCATGCAAAATCTTAAGGTCCTAGCACATGAACAAGTCACTAAAGCCGGCTAAAAAGTCAAAAATCGGTAACTGAAACTTGGTTTGTACTCTATATTACTGGCTATTACACGAACTTAGAAGCTTCTTCTGTGTTCTACTATGAAGCTTTTAGTGTCTCCGCATTCTGCAACACGCGATCCAGCTTTGCACACGATAAATGTAACCGTTTCAGAAAGAAGAATGGCCAATATGATGATCTCGCCTTAAGTCGATTCGATCGCAAATGACGAAAACGGGCGGATTTCTCAGGTTTTTAGTACATATGAACACTTTTCGCATTCTCCCGTACAACGCGGAAGCTAGTCCTCCCTTCATGCAAAATCTTAAGGTGCTAGCTAATGACCAAGACACGAAAGCCGGCTAAATGTTAAAAATAGATAACTAAAACTTGTATTGTACTCTATGTTACTGGCTACTACATCAACTAAAAAGCTTCTTCTGTGTTCTACTGTGTTGCTTTAAGTGTCGCCGCATTCCGCAGCACGCGACATAGTTTTGCACACGATAAATGTAACCGTTTCTGGGAGAAGAGCGGCCAATATGGTGATCTGGCATCATGTCGATTCGATAGCAATTGACGAAAACCGGCAGATTTCGCAGGATTTTATTACTTGTGAGCACTTTTCACATTCTCCCATGCAACGCGGACGCTGGTCCTCCCATAATGCAAAATCTTAAGGTCCTAGCTCATGACCAAGACACCAAAGCCGGCTAAAAAGTCAAAAATCGATAACTAAAACTTGAATTGTACTCTATCTTACTGGCTATTACATCAACTTAGAAGCTTCTTCTGTGTTCTACTATGGTGTGTATAGTGTCTCCGCTGACCGCAGAACGCGACATAGCTTTGCACACGCTAATTTTAACGGCTTCACTGAGAACAGCGGCAAATGTGACGACATGGCATGAAGTTGATTCTATAGCAAATGACGAAAATGTGCGGATTTCTCCGGGTTTTACTACATATGAACACTTTTCACATTCTCCCATGCGACGTGGGTGCTTGACCTCCATTCATTCAAAATCGTGAGGTCCTAGCTCATGTCCTAGGCACCAAAGCCGTCTAAAAAGTCAATAATCGATAACTAAAAGTTGAATTGTACTGCTGCTTACTGGCTATTACATCAACTTAGAAGCTTCTTTTGTGTTCTACTATGGTGCGCATAGTGTCTCATCATACCACAACACGCGTCATGGTTTTGCACGCGATTAAGAATAATCGTTTCAGAGAGAAGAGCGACAAATGTCTGATCTGGCTTGAAGTTAATTCGATAGCAAATGACGAAAACGTGCGGGTTTCTCAGGTTTTTACTACATATGAACAATTTTCACATTCTCCCATGCAACGTGGGTGCTAGACCTCCCTTCATGCAAAATCGTAAGCTCCTAGATCATATCCAAGGCGCCAAAACCTTTTGAAAAGTAAATAATCGATAACCAAAACTTGAATTCTACTGCTGCTTACTAGCTATTACATCATTTTAGAAGCTTCTTCTGTGTTCTACTATGGTTTGTATATTGTCTCCGCTGAACGCAGAACGCGACGTAGCTTTGCACACGATAATTTTAAAGGATTCACAGAGAAGAGCGTCAAATGTGACGTCCTGGCATGAAGTTGATTGAATAGCAAATGACGAAAACGTGCGGTTATCTCAGGTTTTTAGTGTATATGAACACTTTTCACATTCTCCCAAGCAACGTGGGTGCTCGACCTCCATTCATGCAAAATCTTAAGCTCCTAGCTCATGTCCAAGGCACCAAAGCCGTGTAAAAAGTCAACAATCGATAGCTAAAACTTGAATTGTACTGCTGCTTACTGGCTATTACATCAACTTAGAAGCTTCTTCTGTGTTCTACTATGGTGCGTATAGTGTCTCCACATACCACAGGACGCGACATAGCTTTGCACACGATAAATATTTTCGTTTCAGTGAGAAGAGCGGCAGATGTGACGATCTGGCACGAAGTTGATTCGATAGCAAATGACGAAAATGTGCGTATTTCTCAGGTTTTTACTACACATGAACACTTTTCACATTCTCCCATGTAACGTTGCTGCTAGTCCTCCCTTCATGCAAAATCGTAAGGTCCTAGCTCATGTCCAAGGCACCAAAGCCGTCTAAAAAGTCAATAATTGATAACTACAACTTGAATTGTACTGCTGCTTATTGGCTATTACATCGACTTAGAAGCTTCTTCTGTGTCCTACTATGGTGCTTACAGGGTCTCCGCATACCACAGCACGTGACATAAATTTGCACACGATAAATATAATCGTTTCAGGGAGAAGAGTGGCAAATGTGACGATCTATCATGAAGTTCTCCCGTGCAACGCGGGTGCTAGTTCTCCCTTAATGCAATATCTTAAGGTCCTAGCTCATGACCAAGTCAACAAAGCGGACAAAAAATCTAAATTCGATTTCTAAAACTTGAATTGTACTCTATCTTACTGGCTATTACATCAACTTAGAAGCTTCCTCTGTGTTCTACTATGGTGATTTTAGTGTCTCCGCATTCCGCAGCACGCGACACAGCATTGCACACGATAAATGTTACGGTTTCAGAGAGAAGAGCGGCCAACATGACGATCTGGCATTAAATCGATTCTATATGAATTGACGAAAGCTCGCGAATTTCTCAGGTTTTAATACATATGAACCCTTTTCACATTCTCCCGTGCAACGGGGTTTCTAGTCCTCCCTTAATGTAAAATCTTAAGGTCCTAGCACATGACCAAGTCACCAAAGCCGGCTAAAAAGTCAAAAATCGGTAACTGAAACTTAGATTGTACTCTATCTTACTGGCTATTACACCAACTTAGAAGCTTCTTCTGTGTTCCACTATGAAGCTTTTAGTGCCTTCGGATTCTGCAGCACGCGACACAGCTTTGTACACGATAAATGTAACCGTTTCAGAAAGAAGAACGGCCAATATGACGATCTGGCATTAAGTCGATTCGATAGCAAGTGACGAAAACGACCAGATTACTTGTGTTTTTACAACATAAGAACACATTTCACATTCTATCGTGCAACTCGGATGCTAGTCCTCCTTTCATGCAAAATCTTAAGTGCCTAGCTCATGAACAAGACACCAAAGCCGTCTAAAAAGTCAAAAATCGATAACTAAAACTTGAATTGTACTCTACCTTACTGGCTATTACATCAACTTAGAAGCATCTTCTGTGTTCTACTATGGTGGTTTTAGTGTTTCCGCATTCCGCAGCATGCGACACAGCTTTGCACATGATAAATGTAACCGTTTCAGAGGGAAGAGCGGCGAATACGACGATCTCGTATTAAGTCGATTCGATAGCAGCCGCGGTTGTCTCGCGGTTCTAGGCGCGCAGACCGGAACCGTGCGACTGCTACGATCGCAGGTTCGAATCCTGCCTCGGGCATGGATGTGTGTGATGTCCTTAGGTTAGTTAGGTTTAAGTAGTTCTAAGTTCTAGGGGACTAATGACCACAGCAGTTGAGTCCCATAGTGCTAAGAGCCATTTGAACCATTTTTTGATTCGATAGCAAATGACGAAAACGGACGGATTTCTCTGGATATTACTACAGATGAACACTTTTCACATTCTCCCGTGCAACGCGGATGCTAGTCCTCCCTTCATGCAAAAACTTAAGGCCCTAGCTCATGAGCAATACCCAAAGCCGGTTAAAAATCCAAATCGATAATCAAAACTTGAATTGTACTCTATCTTACTGGCTATTACATCAACTTAGAAGCATCTTCTGTGTTCTACTATGGTGGTTTTAGTGTCTCCGCATTCCGCCGCACGCGACACAGCTTTGCACACGATAAATGAAACCGTTTCAGAGAGAAGAGCGGCCGATATGACGATCTGGCATTAAGTCGATTCGACAGCAAATGACGAAAACATGCGGATTTCTGAGGTTTTTAATACATATGAACTCTTTTCACATTCTCCCATGCAACGCGTATGCTAGTAGTCCCTTCATGCAAAATCGTAAGGTCCTAGCACATGACCACGACACCAAAGCCGGCTAAAAAGTCAAAAAACGATACTCCCATGCAACGCGTATGCTAGTAGTCCCTTCATGCAAAATCGTAAGGTCCTAGCACATGACCACGACACCAAAGCCGGCTAAAAAGTCAAAAAACGATAACTGGAACTTGAATTGTACTCTATCTTACTGGCTATTACACCAACTTAGAAGCTTCTTCTGTGTTCTACTATGAAGCTTTTAGTGTATCCGCATTCCGCAGCACGCGACACAGCTTTGCACACGATAAATGTAACCGTTTCAGAGAGAAGAGCGGCCTGTATGACGATCTGGCATTAAGTCGATTCGACAGCAAATGACGAAAACGGGCGGATTCCTCAGGTTTTTACTACATATCAACACTTTTCACATTCTCCCGTTCAACGCGGATGCTAGTCCTCCATTCATGCAATATCTTATTGTCCTAGCGCATGAAGAAGACACCAAAGCCGGCTAAAAAGTCAAAAATCAATAACTAAAACTTGAATTGTTCTCTACCTTACTGGCTATTACATCAACTTAAAAGCTTCTACTGTGTTCTACTGTGGTGCTTTTAGTGTCTCTCGCAGTCTGCAGCATGCGACACAACTTTGCAAACGATATATGTAACCGTTTCAGAGAGAAGAGCGGCCAATATGACGATCTGGCATTAAGTCGATTCGATAGCAAATGACGAAAACGGGCGGATTTCTCAGGTTTTTACTGCATATGAACACATTTCATATTCTCCCGTGCAACGCGGATGCTAGTCCTCCCTTCATGCAAAATCTTAATGTGCTAGCTAATGACCAAGTCAACAAAGCGGACAAAAAATCTAAATTCGATTACTAAAACTTGAATTGTACTCTATCTTACTGGCTATTACATCAACTTAGAAGCTTCCTCTGTGTTCTACTATGGTGGTTTTAGTGTCTCCGCATTCCGCAGTACGCGACACAGCTTTGCACACGATAAATGTTACGGTTTCAGAGAGAAGAGCGGCCAACATGACGATCTGGCATTAAATCGATTCGATAGCAAATGACGAAAACTGGCGAATTTCTCAGGTTTTTATACATATGAACCCTTTTCACATTCTTCCGTGCAACGCGGATGCTAGTAGTCCCTTCATGCAAAATCGTAAGGTCCTAGCACATGCCCAAGACACCAAAGCCGGCTAAAAAGTCAAAAAACGATAACTGGAACTTGAATTGTACTCTATCTTACTGGCTATTACATCAACTTAGAAGCTTATTCTGTGTTCTACTACGGTGGTTTTACTGTCTCCGCATTCCGCAGCACGCGACGCAGTTTCGCACACGATAAATGTTACCGTTTCAGAGAGAAGAGCGGCCAATATCACGATCTCGCCTTAAGTCGATTCGATAGCAAATGACGAAAACATGTGGATTTCTCAGGTTTTTACTACATATGAACACTTTTCACATTCTCCCATGCAACGTGTGTGCTAGACCACCCTTCATGCAAAATCGTAAGGTCCTATACAATGTCCAAGGCACCAAAGATGTCTAAAAGGTCAATAATCGATAACTAAACCTTGAATTGTACATCAGCTTACTGGCTATTACATTAACTTAGAAGCTTCTTCTGTGTTCTGTTATGGTGCGTATAGTGTCTCCGTATACCACAGCACGCGACAAAGCTTTGCACACGATAAATATAATTGTTTCAGAGAGAAGAGCGGCAAATGTGACGATCTGGCATGAAGTTAATTCGATAGCAAATGACGGAAACGTGCGGTTTTCTCAGCTTTTTACTACATATGAACACTTTTCACATTCTCCCGTGCAACGTGGGTGCTAGACCTCCCTTCATGCAAAATCTTATGCTCCTAGCTCATATCCAAGGCACCAAAGCCTTTTGAAAAGTCAATAATCGATAACCAAAACTTGAATTGTACTGCTGCTTACTAGCTGTTACATCAACTTAGAAGCTTCTTCTGTGTTCTACTATTTTGTATATATTGTCTCCGCGGACCACAGAACGTGACATAGCTTTGCACAGGATAATTTTAAAGGCTTCACAGAGAAGAGCGTCAAATGTGACGTCCTAGCATGAAGTTGATTCGATAGCAAATGACGAAAACGTGCGGATATCTCAGGTTTTTACTACATATGATCACTTTCCACACTCTCCCATGCAACGTGGGAGCTAGACCTCCCTTCATGCTAAATCCCTAGGTGCTAGCTAATGACCAAGACACCAAAGCCGTCTAAATGTTAAAAATAGATAACTAAAACTTGTATTGTACTCTAACTTACTGGCTATTACATTGATTAGAAGCTTCTTCTTACTATGTGCTTTTAGTGTCTCCGAATTCCGCAGCACGTGACACAGCTTTGCACATGATAAATGTAACCGTTTCAGAGAGAAGAGTGGCCAATATGACGATCTGGCATCAAGTCGATTCGATAGCAAATGACGAAAACTGGCGGATTTCTCAGGTTTTTGCTACTTATGAACACTTTTCACATTCTCCCGTGCAACGCGGATGCTAGTCCTCCCGTAATGCAATATCTTAAGGTCCTAGCTCATGACCACGACAACAAAAGCGGATAAAAAATCTAAATTCGATTACTAAAACTTGAATTGTACTCTATCTTACTGGCTATTACATTGATTAGAAGCTTCTTCTGTGTTCTACTATGTGCTTTTAGTGTCTCCGCATTCCGCAGCACGTGACACAGCTTTGCACATGATAAATGTAACCGTTTCAGAGAGAAGAGCGGCCAATATGACGATCTGGCATGAAGTTAATTCGATAGCAAATGACGGAAACGTGCGGTTTTCTCAGGTTTTTACTACATATGAACAATTTTCACATTCTCCCGTGTAACGTGGGTGCGGGACCTCCCTTCATGCAAAATCGTAAGCTCCTAGCTCATATCCAAGGCACCAAACCCTTTTGTAAAGTAAATAATCGATAACCAAAACTTGAATTGTACTGCTGCTTACTAGCAATTACATCAACATAGAAGCTTATTCTGTGTTCTACTATGGTTTGTATATTGCCTCCGCTGAACGCAGAACGCGACATAGCTTTGGACACGATAATTTTGAAGGCTTCACAGAGAAGAGCGTCAAATGTGACGTCCTAGCATGAAGTTGATTCGATAGCAAATGACGAAAACGTGCGGATATCTCAGGTTTTTACTACATATGATCACTTTCCACAATCTCCCATGCAATGTGGGTGCTGTACCTCCCTCCATGCAAAATCTTAAGGTCCTAGCTCTTGTCCTTGGCACCAAAGCCGTCTAAAAAGTCAATAATCGATAACTAAAAGTTGAATTGTACTGCTGCTTACTGGCTATTACATCAACTTAGAAGCTTCTTTTGTGTTCTACTATGGTGCGCATAGTGTCTCATCATACCACAACACGCGTCATAGTTTTGCACGCGATTAAGTATAACCGTTTCAGAGAGAAGTGCGAAAAATGTGCGATCTGGCTTGAAGTTAATTCGATAGCAAATGACGAAAACGTGCGGATTTCTCAGGTTTTTACTACATATGAACAATTTTCACATTCTCCCATGCAACGTGGGTGTTAGACCTCCCTTCATGCAAAATCGTAAGCTCCTAGCTCATATCCAAGGCACCAAACCCTTTTGTAAAGTAAATAATCGATAACCAAAACTTGAATTGTACTGCTGCTTACTAGCAATTACATCAACTTAGAAGCTTATTCTGTGTTCTACTATGGTTTGTATATTGCCTCCGCTGAACGCAGAACGCGACATAGCTTTGAACAAGATAATTTTGAAGGCTTCACAGAGAAGAGCGTCAAATGTGACATCCTGGCATGAAGTTGATACAATATCAAATGACGAAAACCTGGTGATATCTCAGGTTTTTACTACATATGATCACTTTCCACAATTTCCCATGCAACGTGGCTGCTAGTCCTCCCTTCATGCAAAATCTTAAGGTCCTAGCTCATGTCCAAGGAACCAAAGCCGTCTAAAAAGTCAACAATCCATAACTAAAACTTGAATTGTACTCTACCTTACTGGCTATTACATCAATTTAAAAGGTTCTTCTGTGTTCTACTATGGTGCTTTTAGTGTCTCCGCATTCCGCAGCATGCGACACAGCTTTGCACATAATAAATGTAACCGTTTCAGAGAGAAGAGCGGCCATATGATGATCTGTCATTAGGTCGATTCGATAGCAAATGACGAAAACGGGCGGATTTCTCAGGTTTTTACTACATATGAACACTTTTCACATTCTCCCGTGCAACGCGGAAGCTAGTCCACTCTTCATGCAAAATCATAAGGTGCTAGCTAATAACCAAGACACCAAGCCGTCTAAATGTTAAAATTAGATAACTAAAACTTGAATTGTACTCTATCTTACTGGCTATTACATCAACTTAAAGGATTCTTCTGTGTTCTACTGTGTTTCTTTTAGTGTTGCCGCATTCCGTCGCACGCGACATAGTTTTGCACACGATAAATGTAACCGTTTCAGAGAGAAGAGCGGCCAACATGGCGATCTGGCATCATGTCGATTCGATAGCATTTGACGAAAACCGGCAGATTTCGCAGGATTTTATTACTTGTGAACACTTTCCACATTCTCCCATGCAGCCATGCAAAGCGGATGCTAGTCCTCCCTTAATGCATAATCTTAAGGTCCTAGCTCATGACCAAGACACCAAAGCCGGCTAAAAAGTCAAAAATCGATAACTAAAACTTGAATTGTACTCTATCTTACTGGCTACTACATCAACTTAGAAGCTTCTTCTGTGTTCTACTATGGTGTATATAGTCTCTCCGCTGACCGCAGAACGCGACATAGCTTTGCACACGATAATTTTAACGGCTTCACTGAGAACAGCAGCAAATGTGACGACATGGCATGAAGTTGATTAGATAGCAAATGACGAAAATGTGCGCATTTCTCCGGTTTTTACTACTTATGAAGACTTTTGACATTCTTCCATGCAACGTGGGTGTTTGACCTCCATTCATGCAAAATCGTAAGGTCCTAGCTCATGTCCAAGGCAACAAAGCCGTCTAAAAAGTCAATAATCGATAACTAAAACTTGAATTTATTGCTGCTTACTGGCTATTACATCTACTTAGATGCTTCTTCTGTGTTCTACTATGGTTCGTATATTGACCCCGCATACCAGAACACGCGCAAAGCACTGCACACGATAAATATAATCGTTTCAGAGATAAGAGCGGCCAATAAGGCGATCTGGCATCATGTCGAATCGATAGCGAATGACGAAAACGGGCGGATTTGGCAGGATTTTATTACTTGTGAACACTTTTCACATTCTCCCATGCAACGTGGGTGCCTTACCTCCCTTCATCAAATTCTTAAGGTCCTATATAATGTCCAAGGCACCAAAGCCGTCTAAAAAGTCAATAATCGATAACTAAATCTTAATTTTTACATCTGCTTACTGGCTATTACATCAACTTAGATGCTTCTTCTGTGTTCTACTATGGTTTGTAAATTGTCTCCGCAAACGCAGAACGCGACATAGCTTTGCACACGATAATTTTAAAGGCTTCACAGAGAAGAGCGTCAAATGTGACGTCCTGGCATGAAGTTGATTGAATAGCAAATGACAAAAACCTGCGGATATCTCAGGTTTTTACTACATATGATCACTTTCAACAATCTCGCATGCAATGTGGGTGCTATACCTCCCTTCATGCAAAATCTTAAGGTCCTAGCTCATGTCCAACGAACCAAAGCCTTCTAAAAAGTCAACAATCGATAACTAAAACTTGAATTTATTGCTGCTTACGGGCTATTACATCAACTTAGAAGTTTCTTCTGTGTTCTACTATGGTGAGAATAGTGTCTCATCATACCACAACACGCGTCATAGATTTGCACGCGATAAATATAATCGTTTCAGAGAGAAGAGAGGCAAAGGTGACAACCTGGCATGAAGTTGACCCGATAGCAAATGAAGAAAACGTGCGGATTTCTCAGGTTTTTACTACATATGAACACTTTTCACATTCTCCCAAGCAACGTGGGTGCTCGACCTCCCTTCATGCAAAATCTTAAGCTCCTAGCTCATGCCCAAGGCACCAAAGCCTTCTAAAAAGTCATTAATCAATAACTAAAACTTGAATTTTCTGAAGCTTACTGGCTATTACATCAACTTAGAATCTACTTCTGTGTTCTACTATCGTGCGTATAGTTTTTCCGCATACCACAGCACGCGACATAGCTTTGCACACGATAAATATAATCGTTTCAGAGAGAAGAGCGGCAAATGTGGCGATATGGCATGAAGTTCATTCGATAGCAAATGAAGAAAACGTGTGGATTTCTCAGGTCTTTACTACATATGAACTCTTTTCACATTCTCACAAGCAACGTGGGTGCTTGACCTCCATCCATGCAAAATCTTAAGGTCCTATCTCATGTCCAAGGCACAACAGCCGTCTAAAAAGTCAACAACCGATAGCTAAAACTTGAATTGTACTGCCGCTTACTGGATATTACATCAACTTAGAAGCTTCTTCTGTGTTCTAGTATGGTGCGTATAGTGTCTCCACATACCACAGGACGCGACATAGCTTTGCACACGATAAATATATTCGTTTCAGTGAGAAGAGCGGCAGATGTGACGATCTGGCATGAAGTTGATTCGATAGCAAATGACGAAAATGTGCGGATTTCTCAGGTTTTTACTACATATGTACACTTTTCACGTTCTCCCGTGAAACGTGGGGGATAGACCTACCTTCATGTAAAATCTTAATTTCCTAGCCCATGTCAAAGGCACCAAAGTCGTCTAAAAAGTCAATAATCGATAACTAAGACTTGAATTGTACTGCCTCTTACTGGCTATTACATCAACTTAGAAGCTTCTTCTGTGTACTACTATGGTGCGTATAGTGTCTCTGCATACCACAGCACGCGATATAGCTTTGCACACGATAAATATAATCGTTTCAGAGAGAAGAGCGGCAAATGTGGCGATCTGGCATGAAGTTGTTTCGATAGCAAATGACGATAATGTGCGGATTTCTCAGGTTTTTACTACATATGAACACTTTTCACATTCTCCCAATGCAACGTGGGTGCTTGACCTGTCTTCATGCAAAATCTTAATTTTCTAGATCATGTGTAAAGGCAAAAAAGCCGTCTACAATGTCAATAATCGATAACTAAAACTCAAATTGTACTGCTGCTTACTGGCTATTACATCAACTAAGAATCTTCTTCTGTGTTTTACTATGGTGCGTATAGTGTCTCCGCATACCACAGCACGCGACATAGATTTGCACACGATAATTGTAATGGCTTCACAGAGAAGAGCGGCAAATGTGTCGACCTGGCATGAAGTTGATTCGATAGCAAATGACGAAAACGAGCGGTGTTCTCAGGTTTTTACTACATATGAACACTTTTCACATTCTCCCATGCAACGTGGGTGCTAGACCACCCTCCATGCAAAATCGTAAGGTCCTAGCTCATGTCCAAGGCAACAAAGACGTCTAAAGAGTCAATAATCGATAACTAAAACTGAAATTGTACTGCTGCTTACTGGCTATTACATCAACTTAGAAGCTTCTTCTGTGTTCTACTATGGTGCGTACAGTGTCTCCGCATACCACAGCACGCGACATAGCATTACACACGATAAATACAATCCTTTCAGAGAGAAGAGCGGCAAATGTGACAATCTGGCCTAAAGTTGATTTGATAGCAAATGACGAAAACGAGCGGATTTATCAGGTTATTACTACATATGAACACTTTTCAAATTCTCCCATCCAATGTGGAAGTTAGACCTCACTTCATGCAAAATCTTAAAGTCCTAGCTCATGTACAAGGCACCAAAGCCGTCTAAAAAGTTAATAATCAATAACTAAAACTTGAATTGTACTGCCTCTTACTGGCTATTACATAAACTTAGAAGCTTCTTCAGTGTTCTACTATGGTGCGTATAGTGTCTCCACATACCTCAGCACGCGACATAGCTTTACACACGATAAATACAACCCTTTCAGAGTGAAGAGCGGCAAGTGTGACAATCTGGCATGAAGTTAATTGGATAGCAAATGACGAAAACGAGCGGATTTATAAGGTTTTTACTACATATGAACACTTTTCACATTCTCCCATCCAATGTGGAAGTTAGAACTCACTTCATTCAAAATCTTAAAGTCCTAGCTCATGTACAAGGCACCAAAGCCGTCTAAAAAGTTAATAATCGATAACTATAACTTGAATTGTACTGCGTCTTACTGGCTATTACATCAACTAAGAAGCTTCTTCTGTGTTCTACTATGGTGCGTATAGTGTCTCCGCATACCACAGCATGCGACCTAGCTTTGCACACGATAAATATAATCGTTTCAGAGAGAGGAGTGGCAAATGTGACGACCTGGCATGAAGTTGATTCGATAGCAAATGAAGGAAACGTGTCGAATTCTCAGGTTTTTACTACATATGAACACTTTTCACATTCTCAGTGCAACGTGTGTGCTAGACCTCCCTTCATGCAAAATCGTAAGGTCCTAGCTCATGTCCATGGCATCAAAGCCGTCTAAAAAGTCAATAATCCATTACTAAAACTTGAATTGTACTTCTGCTTACTGGTTATTACATCAACTTAGAAGCTTCTTCTGTGTTCTACTATGGGGCTTATAGTGTCTCCGCATACCACAGCACGCGACGTAGCTCTGCACATAATAAATATAATCGTTCAGAAAGAAGAGTGCAAATGGAATGAAATTGATTCGATAGCAAATGACGAATACTTGCGGTTTTCAAAGTTTTTTACTACATATGAACACTGTCGCCATTCTCCCATGCAACGTATGTGCTACACCTCACTTAACGCAAAATCTTAAGTTCCTAGCTTATGTCCAAGGCACCAAATGTGTCTAAAGAGTCAATAATCGATAACTAAAACTTTAACTGTACTACTGCTTACTGGCTATTACATCAACTTAGAAGCTTCTTCTGTGTTCTACTATGTGGCGTATAGTGTCTCCGCATACCACAGCATGCGACATAGCTTTGCACACGATAAATATAATTGATTCAAAGAGATGAGCAGCAAATGTGTCGATCAGGCATTAAGTTGATTCGATAACAAATGAAGAAAACGTTCGGATTTCTCAGGTTTTTACTACATATGAACACTTTTCACATTCCAGTATGCAACGTGGGCGCTAGACTTCGCTTCACGCAAATTCTTAAGGTCATAGCTCATGTTCAAGGCACCAAGACCGTCTAAAAAGTCAACAAACTATAACTAAAACTTGAATTGTACTGCTGCTTACTGGCTATTACATCAACTTAGAAGCTTCTTCTGTGTTCTACTATGGTGCGTATAGTGTAACCGCATACCACAGCACACGACATAGCTTTACACACGAAAAACATAGTGCTTTCAGAGAGAAGAGCGGCAAATGTGACGATCTGGCTTAAAATTGATTCGATAGCAAATGAGGTAAACGTGCGGATTTCTATAGTTTTTACTACATGTGAACACTTTTCACATGCTCCCAGGCAACGTGGTTGCTAGACTTCACTTCATGTAAAATCTTAACGTCCTAGCTCATGTCCAAGGCACCAAAGCCGTATAAAAAGTCAATAATCGATAACTAAAACTTGAATTGTACTGCTGCTTACTAGCTATTACATTAACTTACAAGCTTCTTCTGTGTTCTACTATGGTACGTATAGTGTCTCCGCATACCACAGCACGCGACATACCTTTGCACACAATAAATATAATCGTTTCAGAGAGAAGAGCGGCAAATGTGACGACCTAGTGTGAAATTGATTCAATAGCAAATGACGGAAACGTATGATTTCTCAGGTTTTTACTACATATGAACACTTTTCTCATTCTCCCATGTAACGAGGGTGCTATACCTCCGTTCATGCTAAATCGTAAGGTCCTAGCTCATGTCCAAGGCACCAAGGCCGTTTAAAAAGTCAATAATCGACAGCTAAAACTTGAATTGTACGGCCTCTTACTGGCTATTATATCAACTTAGATGCTTCTTCTGTGTTCTACTATGGTACTTATAGTGTCTCCGCATAGCACAGCACGCGACATAGCTGTCCACACGAAATATATAAATGTTTCAGAGAAAAGAGAGGCTAATGTGACGACCTGGCATGACGTTGATTAGATAGAAGATAACAAAATTGTGCGGATTTCTCAGGTTTATACTACATATGAACACTTTTCACATTCTCCCATGCAACGTGGGTGCTAGACCTACCTTCATGCAAAATCGTAAAGTCAAAGCTCTTTTCCAAGGCACCAAAGCCGTCTAAAAAGTCAATAAACCATAAGTAAAACTTGAATTGTACTGCACCTTACAGGCTATTACATCAACTTAGAAGCTTCTTCTGTTTTCTACTATGGTGCGTATAGTGTCTCCGCATACCACAGCACGTGACATACCTTTACACACGAAATATATAAATGTTTCAGAGATAAGAGGGGCAAATGTGACGACCTGGCATGAAGTTGATTTGATAGCAGATGACAAAATCGTGCGGATTTCTCAGGTTTTTACTACACATGAACACTTTTCACATTCTCCTGGGCAACGAGGGTGCTAGACCTCCCTTCATGCAAAATCGTAATGTAGTAGCTCATGTTCATGGCACCAAAGCCGTCTAAAAAGTCAATAATCGACAACTAAAACTTGAATTGCACTGCCTCTAACTGGCTATTACATCAATTTAGTTGCTTCTTCTGTGTTCTACTATGCTGCGTATAGTGTCTCCGCATACCACAGCACGCGACATACCTTTACACACGAAATATATAAATGTATCAGAGATAAGAACGGTAAATGTGACGACCTGGCATGAAGATGATTAGATGGCAGATGACAAAATCGTACGAATTTCTCAGGTTTTTACTACATATGAACACTTTTCACATTCTCCCATGCAACGTGGGTGCTAGACCTACCTTCATGCAAAATCGTTAAGTCCTAGCTCTTGTCCAAGGCACCAATGTCGTCAAAAAGTCAATAATCGATAACTAAAACTTGAATTGTACTGCCTCTTACTGGCTATTACATCATCTTAGAAGCTTCTTCTGTGTTCTACTATGGTGCGTATAGTGTCTCCGCATACCACAGCTCGCGACATAACTTTGCACACTATAAATATAATCGTTTCAGACAGAAGAGTGGCAAATGTGACGATCTGGCATGACGTTGATTCAATAGCAAATGACGAAAACGTGCGGATTTCTAAGGTTTCTACTACATATGAACTCTTTTCACATTCACCCGTGAAACGCTGGTGCTAGAACACCCTTAATGCAAAATCTTAAGGTCCAAGCTCATGTCGAAGGCACCAAAGCCGCCTAAAGAGACAATAATCGAGAACTAAAACTTGAATTGTACTGCTGCTTACTGGCTATTACATCAACTTAGAAGCTTCTTCTGTGTTCTGCTATGGTGCGTATAGAGCCTCCGCATACCACAAAACGCGACATAGCTTTGCACACGATGAATATAATCGTTTCAATGAGACTAGCGTCAAATGTGACGACCTGACATGAAGTTGATTCGATAGCAAATGACGAAAACATGCGTATTTCTAAGGTTTTTACTACATATGAACACTTTCCAAATTCTCGCGTGCAACGTGCGTGATAGATCTCACTTCATGCAAAATCTTAAGGTCCTAGCTCATGTCCAAGGCACCAAAGCCGTCTAAAAAGTCAATAATCGATAGTTAAAAATTGAATTGTACTGCCCTTACTGGCTATTACATCAACTTAGAAGCTTCTTTTGTGTTCTACTATGGTGCGTATAGTGTCCCTGCATACCACAGCACGCGACATAGCTTTGCACACTTTAAATATAATCGTTTCATAGAGAAGAGCGACATATGTGACGATATGGCATGAAGTTGATTCGATAGCAAATAACGAAAACGTGCGGATTTCTAAGGTTTCTACTACATATGAACTCTTTTCACATTCACCCGTGAAACGTGGGTGCTAGAACACCCTTAATGCAAAATCTTAAGGTCCAAGCTCATGTCGAAGGCACCAAAGCCGCCTAAAGAGACAATAATCGAGAACTAAAACTTGAATTGTACTGAGTCTTACTGGCTATTACATCAACTTAGAAGTTTCTTCTGTGTTCTACTATGGTGCGTATAGTGTCTCCGCATACCACTGCACGCGACATAGCTTTGCACACGATAAATATAATCGTTTCAGAGAAAAGAGCGGCATATGTGACGATCTGGCATGAAGTTGATTCGATAGCAAATAACGAAAACTAGCGGATTTCCCAGGTATTTACTTCATATGAACATTTTTCACATTCTCCCGAGCAACGTTTGTGCTAGACGACCCTTCATGCAAAATCGTAAGGTAGTAGCTCATGTCCAAGGCACCAAAACCGTCTAAAAAGTCGATAATCGATAGCTAAAACTTGAATAGTACTGCCCCTTACTGGCTATTATATCAACTTTGCAGCTTCTTCTGTGTTCTACTATGGTGCGTATAGTGTCTATGCATGCCACAGCACGCTACATAGCTTTTCACACGATAAATATAATCGTTTCAGACAGAAGAGCGGCAAATGTGACGATCTGGCATAATGTTGATTCGATACCAAATGACGAAAACGTGCGGATTTCTCAGCTTTTTACTACATATGAACACTTCACTCATTCTCCCAAGCAACGTGAGGGGTAGACCTCCCTTCATGCAAAATCCTAAGTTCCTACCACATGTCCAAGGCACCAAAGCCGTCTAAAAAGTCAATAATCGATAACTAAAACTTGAATTTTACTGCCTCTTTGTGACTATTACATCAACTTAGATGCTTCTTCTGTGTTCTACTATGGTGCTTATAGTGTCTCCGCATACCACAGCACGCGACATAGCTTTCCACACGAAATCTATAAATGTTTCAGAGAAAAGAGCGGCAAATGTGACGACCTGGCATGAAGTTGACTAGATAGCAGATGACAAAATCGTGCGGATTTCTCAGGTTTTTACTACATATGAACACCTTTCACATTCTCCCATGCCACGTGGGTGCTAGACCTACCTTCATGCAAAATCGTTAAGTCCTAGCTCTTGTCCAAGGCACCAATGCCGTCTATAAAGTTAATAATCGATAATTAAAACTTGAATTGTACTGCCTCTTACTGGCTATTACATCACCTTAGAACCTTCTTCTGTGTTCTACTATGGTGCGTATAGTGTCTCCGCATACCACAGCACGCGACATACCTTTGCACACAATAAATATAATCGTTTGAGAGAGAAGAGCGGCAAATGTGACGATCTAGAATGAAGTTGATTCGATAGCAATGGACGAAAACGTGCGGATCTCTCAGGTTTTTACTACATATGAACACTTCTCACATTCTCCCATGCAACGTGGGTTCTAGACCTCCCTTCATTCAAAATCTTAAGGTCCTAGATCATGTCCTATTCACCAAAGCCCTCTAAAGAGTCAATAATCGATAGCTAAAACTTGAATTGTACTGCTGCTTATTGGCTATTACATCAACTTGGAAGCTTCATCTGTGTTCTACTGTGGTGCGTATAGTGTCTCCGCATACCACAGCACGCGACATACCTTTGCACACTATAAATATAATCGTTTCAGGGAAAAGAGCGGCAAATGTGACGACCTGGCATGAAATTCATTCGATACCAAATGACAAGAACGTGCGGATTTCTCAGGTTTTTACTACATATGAACACTTTTCACACTCTCCCGAGCAACGAGGGTGCTAGACCTCCCTTAATGCAAAATCGTAAGGTCCAACTCATGTCCAAGGCACCAATGCCGTCTAAAAAGTCAATAATCGATACCTGAAACTTGAATTGTACTGCCTCTTACTGACTATTATATCAACTTAAAATCTTTTTTTGTGTTCTACTATGGTGCGTATAGTGTCTCCGAATACCACAGAACGCGACATACCTTTGCACACTATAAATATAATCGTTTCAGAGAGAAGAGCGACAGACGTAACGTCTGGCATTAAGTTGACTCGATAGCTAATGATAGGAACGTGAGGATTTCTCAGATTTTTACTACATATGAACACTTCTCACATTCTCCTGGGCAACGAGGGTGCTAGACCTCCCTTCATGCAAAATCGTAAGGTCCTAGCTCATGTTTCATTCACCAAAGCCGTCTACAAGTCAATAATCGATAACTAAATCTTGAATTGTACTGCTGCTCACTGACTGTTACATCAACTTAGATGCTTCTTCTGTGTTCTACTATGCTGCGTATAGTGCCTCCGCATACCACAGCACGAGACATAGCTTTGCACACGAGAAATATAATCGTTTCAGAGAGAAGAGCGGCAAATGTGACGACCTGGCATGAAGTTGATTCGATAGCAAATGAGGGAAAGTTGCGGATTTCTCATGTTTTTACTACATATGAACACTTTTCACATTCTCCCATGTAACGTGGGTCCTAGAGCTCCCTTCATGCAAAATCGTAAGGTCCTAGCTCATGGCCAAGGTACCAAAGCCGTCTAAAAAGTCAATAATCGACAACTAAAACTTGAATTGTACTGCTCCTTACTGGCTATTACATCAACTTAGAAGCTTCTTCTGTGTTCTACTATGGTGCGTATAGTGTCTTCGCATACCACAGCACGCCACATACCTTTGCACACTATAAATATAATCGTTTCAAGGAGAAGAGCGGCAAATGTGACGATCTGGCATGAAGTTTCTTAGATAGCAAATGACGAAAACGTGCTGAGTTCTCACGTTTTTACTACATATGAACACTTTTCACATTGTCCCGTGCAACGTGGGTGCTAGACCACCCCTCATGCAAAATCGTAAGGTCCTAGCTCATGTCCAAGGCACCAAAGCCGTCTAAAAAGTCAATAATCTATAACTAAAGCTTGAATTGTACTCCAGCTTACTGGCTGTTACATCAACTTAGATGCTTCGTCTGTGTTCTACTATGGTGCGTATAGTGTCTCCGCATACCACAGCACGCGACATAGTTTTCCACACGATATATATAAATGTTTCATATATAAGGACGGCAAATGAGACGAACTAGCATAAAGTTGATTAGATAGCAGATGACAAAATCGTGCGGATTTCTCAAGTTTTTACTACATATGAACTCTTTTCACATTCTCCCATGCAACGTTAGTTGTAGACCTAAGTTCATGCAATATCGTAAGGTCCTTGCTCATGTCCAAGGCACCAAAGCAGTCTAAAAAGTCAATAATACATAACTAAAACTTGATTTGTACTGCTGCTTACTGGCTATTACATCAACTTAGAAACTTATTCAGTGTTCTACTATGGTGCGTATAGTGTCTACGCATACCACAGCACGCGACATTCCTTTGCACACTATAAATATAATCGTTTCAGAGGGAAGAGCGGCAAATGTGACGACCTGGCATGAAGTTCATTCGATACCAAATGACAAGAACGTGCGGATTTCTCAGGTTTTTACTACATATGAACACTTTTCACACTCTCCCGGGCAACGAGGGTGCTAGATCTCAATTCATGCAAAATCGTAAGGTCCTAGCTCATGTCCAAGGCACCTTAGCCGTCTAAAAAGTCAATAATCGACAACTAAAACTTGAATTGTACTGCTCCTTACTGGCTATTACATCAACTTAGAAGCTTCTTCCGTGTTCTACTATGGTGCGTATAGTGTCTTAGCATACCACAGCACGCCACATACCTTTGCACACTATAAATATAATCGTTTCAAGGAGAGGAGCGGCAAATGTGACGATCTGGCATGAAGTTTCTTAGATAGCAAATGACGAAAACGTGCTGAGTTCTCAAGTTTTTACTACATATGAACACTTTTCACATTGTCCCGTGCAACGTGGGTGCTAGACCACCCCTCATGCAAAATCGTAAGGTCCTAGCTCATGTCCAAGGAACCAAAGCCGTCTAAAAAGTCAATAATCGATAACTAAAACTTGAATTCTACTGCCTCTTACAGGCTGTTATATCGACTTAGAAGCTTCTTCTGTGTACAACTATGGTGCGTATAGTGTCTCCGCATTTAACAGCACACGACAGAGCTTTGAACACCACAAATATAATCGTTTCAGAGAGAAGAGCGGCAAATGTGACGACCTGGCATGAAGTTTATTCGATAGCAAATGACCGAAACGTGCGGATTTCTCACGTTTTTACTACATATGAACACTTTTCACCTTCTCCCATGTAACGTGGGTACTAGACCTCCCTTCGTGCAATATCGTAAGGTAATACCTCATGTCCAAGGCACCAAAGCCGTCTAAAAAGTCAATAATCGAGAATTAAAACTTGAATTGTACTGCCTCTTACTGGCTATTACATCAACTTAGATGCTTCTTCTGTGTTCTACTATGGTACTTATAGTGTCTCCGCATACCACAGTTCGCGACATAGTTTTCCACACGAAATATATAAATGTTTCAGAGAAAAGAGAGGCTAATGTGACGACCTGGCATGACGTTGATTAGATAGAAGATGACAAAATTGTGCGGATTTCTCAGGTTTATACTACATATGAACACTTTTCACATTCTCCCATGCAACCTGGGTGCTAGACCTACCTTCATGCAAAATCGTAATGTCAAAGCTCTTTTCCAAGGCACCAAAGCCATCTGAAAAGTCAATAAACGATAAGTAAAACTTGAATTGTACTGCCCCTTACAGGCTATTACATCAACTTAGAAGCTTCTTCTGTGATCTACTATGGTGCTTATAGTGTCTCCGCATACAACAGCACGCGACATAGCTTTCCACACGAGATATATATATGTTTCAGAGAGAAGAGCGACAGATGTGACGACCTGTCATGAAGTTGACTCGATAGCAAATGACAAGAACGTGCGGATTTCTCAGATTTTTACTACATATGAACACTTTTCACATTCTCGCGGGCAACGAGGGTGCTAGACCAACCTTCATGCAAAATCGTAAGGTCCTAGCTCATGTCCAAGGCACCAAAGCCGTCTAAAAAGTCAATAATCGATAACTAAATCTTGAATTGTACTCCAGCTTACTGGCTGTTACATCAACTTAGAAGCTTCTTCTGTGTTCTACTATGGTGCGTATAGTGTCTCCGCATACCACAGCACGCGACATAGTTTTCCACACGATATATATAAATGTTTCATATATAAGGACGGCAAATGTGACGAACTAGCATGAAGTTGATTAGATACCAGATGACAAAATCGTGCGGATTTCTCAAGTTTTTACTACATATGAACTCTTTTCACATTCTCCCATCAACGTGAGTTGTAGACCTAAGTTCATGCAATATCGTAAGGTCCTTGCTCATGTCCAAGGCACCAAAGCAGTCTAAAAAGTCAATAATCGACAATTAAAACTTGAATTGTACTGCCTCTTACTGGCTATTACATCATCTTAGATTCTTCTTCTGTGTTCTACTATGGTACTTATAGTGTCTCCGCATAGCACAGCACGCGACATAGCTGTCCACACGAAATATATAAATGTTTCAGAGAAAAGAGAGGCTAATGTGACGACCTGGCATGACGTTGATTAGATAGAAGATAACAAAATTGTGCGGATTTCTCAGGTTTATACTACATATGAACACTTTTCACATTCTCCCATGCAACCTGGGTGCTAGACCTACCTTCATGCAAAATCGTAATGTCAAAGCTCTTTTCCAAGGCACCAAAGCCATCTGAAAAGTCAATAAACGATAAGTAAAACTTGAATTGTACTGCAGCTTACTGGCTATTACATCAACTTAGAAGCTTCTTCTGTGATCTACTATGGTGCTTATAGTGTCTCCGCATACAACAGCACGCGACATAGCTTTCCACACGAGATATATATATGTTTCAGAGAGAAGAGCGACAGATGTGACGACCTGTCATGAAGTTGACTCGATAGCAAATGACAAGAACGTGCGGATTTCTCAGATTTTTACTACATATGAACACTTTTCACATTCTCGCGGGCAACGAGGGTGCTAGACCAACCTTCATGCAAAATCGTAAGGTCCAAGCTCATGTCGAAGGCACCAAAGCCGCCTAAAGAGACAATAATCGAGAACTAAAACTTGAATTGTACTGCTGCTTACTGGCTATTACATCAACTTAGAAGCTTCTTCTGTGTTCTGCTATGGTGCGTATAGAGCCTCCGCATACCACAAAACGCGACATAGCTTTGCACACGATGAATATAATCGTTTCAATGAGACTAGCGTCAAATGTGACGACCTGACATGAAGTTGATTCGATAGCAAATGACGAAAACATGCGTATTTCTAAGGTTTTTACTACATATGAACACTTTCCAAATTCTCGCGTGCA
Source organism: Schistocerca gregaria (assembly GCF_023897955.1). Classification (NCBI taxonomy): domain Eukaryota; kingdom Metazoa; phylum Arthropoda; class Insecta; order Orthoptera; family Acrididae; genus Schistocerca; species Schistocerca gregaria. The sequence continues at coordinate 25,094,051 of NC_064923.1, read as the reverse complement.
ACGTGCGTGATAGATCTCACTTCATGCAAAATCTTAAGGTCCTAGCTCATGTCCAAGGCACCAAAGCCGTCTAAAAAGTCAATAATCGATAGTTAAAAATTGAATTGTACTGCCCTTACTGGCTATTACATCAACTTAGAAGCTTCTTTTGTGTTCTACTATGGTGCGTATAGTGTCCCTGCATACCACAGCACGCGACATAGCTTTGCACACTTTAAATATAATCGTTTCATAGAGAAGAGCGACATATGTGACGATATGGCATGAAGTTGATTCAATAGCAAATGACGAAAACGTGCGGATTTCTAAGGTTTCTACTACATATGATCTCTTTTCACATTCACCCGTGAAACGCTGGTGCTAGAACACCCTTAATGCAAAATCTTAAGATCCAAGCTCATGTCGAAGGCACCAAAGCCGCCTAAAGAGACAATAATCGAGAACTAAAACTTGAATTGTACTGAGTCTTACTGGCTATTACATCAACTTAGAAGTTTCTTCTGTGTTCTACTATGGTGCGTATAGTGTCTCCGCATACCACTGCACGCGACATAGCTTTGCACACGATAAATATAATCGTTTCAGAGAAAAGAGCGGCATATGTGACGATCTGGCATGAAGTTGATTCGATAGCAAATAACGAAAACTAGCGGATTTCCCAGGTATTTACTTCATATGAACATTTTTCACATTCTCCCGAGCAACGTTTGTGCTAGACGACCCTTCATGCAAAATCGTAAGGTAGTAGCTCATGTCCAAGGCACCAAAACCGTCTAAAAAGTCGATAATCGATAGCTAAAACTTGAATAGTACTGCCCCTTACTGGCTATTATATCAACTTAGCAGCTTCTTCTGTGTTCTACTATGGTGCGTATAGTGTCTATGCATGCCACAGCACGCTACATAGCTTTTCACACGATAAATATAATCGTTTCAGACAGAAGAGCGGCAAATGTGACGATCTGGCATAATGTTGATTCGATACCAAATGACGAAAACGTGCGGATTTCTCAGCTTTTTACTACATATGAACACTTCACTCATTCTCCCAAGCAACGTGAGGGGTAGACCTCCCTTCATGCAAAATCCTAAGTTCCTACCACATGTCCAAGGCACCAAAGCCGTCTAAAAAGTCAATAATCGATAACTAAAACTTGAATTTTACTGCCTCTTTGTGACTATTACATCAACTTAGATGCTTCTTCTGTGTTCTACTATGGTGCTTATAGTGTCTCCGCATACCACAGCACGCGACATAGCTTTCCACACGAAATCTATAAATGTTTCAGAGAAAAGAGCGGCAAATGTGACGACCTGGCATGAAGTTGATTAGATAGCAGATGACAAAATCGTGCGGATTTCTCAGGTTTTTACTACATATGAACACCTTTCACATTCTCCCATGCCACGTGGGTGCTAGACCTACCTTCATGCAAAATCGTTAAGTCCTAGCTCTTGTCCAAGGCACCAATGCCGTCTATAAAGTTAATAATCGATAACTAAAACTTGAATTGTACTGCCTCTTACTGGCTATTACATCACCTTAGAACCTTCTTCTGTGTTCTACTATGGTGCGTATAGTGTCTCCGCATACCACAGCACGCGACATACCTTTGCACACAATAAATATAATCGTTTCAGAGAGAAGAGCGGCAAATGTGACGATCTGGCATGAAGTTGATTCGATAGCAAACGACGAAAACGTGCGTATTTCTAAGGTTTCTACTACATATGAACTCTTTTCACATTCACCCGTGCAACGTGGGTGCTAGAACACCCTTCATGCAAAATCGTAAGGTCCAAGCTCATGTCCAAGTCACCAAAGCTGTCTAGAAAGTCAATAGTCGATAACTAAAACTTGAATTGTACTGCCTCTTACTCGCTATTACATCAACTTAGAAGGTTCTTCTGTGTTCTACTATGGTGCGTATAGTGTCTTCGCATACCACGGCACGCGACAAAGCTTTGCACACGATAAATATAATCGTTTCATAGAGAAGAGCGGCAAATGTGACGACCTAGTGTGAAATTGATTCAATAGCAAATGACGGAAACGTATGATTTCTCAGGTTTTTACTACATATGAACACTTTTCTCATTCTCCCATGTAACGAGGGTGCTATACCTCCGTTCATGCAAAATCGTAAGGTCCTAGCTCATGTCCAAGGCACCAAGGCCGTTTAAAAAGTCAATAATCGACAGCTAAAACTTGAATTGTACGGCCTCTTACTGGCTATTATATCAACTTAGATGCTTCTTCTGTGTTCTACTATGGTGCGTATAGTGTCTCCGCATACCACAGCACGCGACATAGCTTTCCACACGAAATATATAAATGTTTCAGAGATAAGGGCGGCAAATGTGACGACCTGGCATGAAAATGATTTGCTGGCAGATGACAAAATCGTGCGGATTTCTGAGGATTTTACTACACATGAACACTTTTCACATTCTCCCATGCAACGTGGGTGCTAGACCTACCTTCATGCATAATCGTAAAGTGAAAGCTCTTTTCCAAGGCACCAAAGCCGTCTAAAAAGTCAATAAACGATAAGTAAAACTTGAATTGTACTGCCCCTTACTGGCTATTACATCAACTTAGAAGCTTCTTCTGTGTTCTACTATGCTGCGTATAGAAGAGCGGCAAATGTGACGATCTGGCATGAAGTTGATTCGATAGCAAATGACGAAACTTCCGGATTTCTAAGGTTTCTACTACATATGAACTCTTTTCACATTCATCCCAACAACGTGGGTGCTAGAACACCCTTCATGCAAAATCGTAAGGTCCAAGCTCATGTCCAAGTCACCAAAGCCGTCTAAAAAGTCAATAATCGATAACTAAAACTTGAATTTTACTGCCTCTTTGTGACTATTACATCAACTTAGATGCTTCTTCTGTGTTCTACTATGGTGCTTATAGTGTCTCCGCATACCACAGCACGCGACATAGCTTTCCACACGAAATCTATAAATGTTTCAGAGAAAAGAGCGGCAAATGTGACGACCTGGCATGAAGTTGATTAGATAGCAGATGACAAAATCGTGCGGATTTCTCACGTTTTTACTACATATGAACACCTTTCACATTCTCCCATGCCACGTGGGTGCTAGACCTACCTTCATGCAAAATCGTTAAGTCCTGGCTCTTGTCCAAGGCACCAATGCCGTCTATAAAGTTAATAATCGATAACTAAAAATTGATTTGTACTGCCTCTTACTGGCTATTACATCATCTTAGAACCTTCTTCTGTGTTCTACTATGGTGCGTATAGTGTCTCCGCATACCACAGCACGCGACATACCTTTGCACACAATAAATATAATCGTTTCAGAGAGAAGAGCGGCAAATGTGACGATCTGGCATGAAGTTGATTCGATAGCAAATGAAGAAAACGTGCGCATTTCTCAGGTTTTTACTACAAGTGAACACTTTTCACATTCTCGCGTGCAACGTGCGTGCTAGATCTCACTTCATGCAAAATCTTAAGATCCTAGCTCATGTCCAAGTCATCAAAGCCGTCTAAAATGTCAATAATCGATAACTAAAACTTGAATTGTACTGCTGCTTACTGACTATTACATCAACTTAGGAGGATCTTCTGTGTCTCCGCATTCCACAGCTCCCGACATAGCTTTCCGCACGATATGTATAAATGTTTCAGAGAGAAGAGCGACAGATGTGACCATCTGACATGAAGTTGATTCGATAGCAAATGACAAGAACGTGTGGATTTCTCAGGTTTTTACTGCAAATGAACACTTTTCACATTCTCCCGGGCAACGAGGGAGCTAGACCTCCCTTCATGCAAAATCGTAAGGTCCTAGCTCATGTCCAAGGCACCAAAGCCAGCTAAAAAGTCAATAATCGATAATTAAAAATTGAATTGTACTGCTTCTTACTGGCTATTACATCAACTTAGAAGCTTCTTTTGTGTTCTACTATGGTGCAAATAGTGTCCTCGCATACCACAGCACGCGACATAGCTTTGCATACGATAAATATAATCGTTTCAGGGAGAAGAACGGCATATGTGACGATCTGGCATGAAGTTGATTCGATAGCAAATAACGAAAACGTGCGGATTTCTCAGGTTTTCACTAAATATGAAAATTTTTCACATTCTCCCGAGCAACGTGGGTGCTAGACCTCCCTTCATTCAAAATCGTAAGGTAATAGCTCATGTCCAAGGCACCAAAGCCGTCTAAAAAGTCAATAATCGATAACTAAAACTTGAATTGTACTGAGTCTTACTGGCTATTACATCAACTTAGAAGCTTCCTCTGTGTTCTACTATGGTGCGTATAGTGTCTCCGCATACCACTGCACGCGACATAGCTTTGCACACGATAAATATAATCGCTTCAGAGAGAAGAGCGGCATATGTGACGATCTGGCATGCAGTTGATTCCTTAGCAAATGACGAAAACGTGTGTATTTCTAAGGTTTTTACTACATATGAACATTTTTCACACTCTCCCATGCAACGTGGGTGCTAGACCTCACTTCATGCAAAATCTTAACGTCCTAGCTCATGTCCAATGCAGCAAAGACGTCTAAAAAGTCAATAATCGATAACTAAAACTTGAATTGTACTGCTGCTTACTGGCTATTACATCAGCTTAGAAGCTTCTTCTATGTTCTACTATGGTGCGTATAGTGTCTCCGCAAACCACAGAACGCGACATAGCTTTGCACACGATTAATACAATTGTTTCATAAAGAAGAGCGGCAAATGTGACGATCTGGCATGAAGTTGATTCGATAGCAAATGACGAAAACGTGTGGATTTCTCAGGGTTTTACTACATATGAACACTTTTCGCACTCTTCCATACAACGTGGGTGCTAGACCTCCCTTCATGCAGAATCTTAAGGTCCTATATCATGTCCAAGGAACCAAAGCCGTCTAAAAAGTCAATAATCGATAACTAAAACTTGAATTGTACTGCTGCTTACAGGCCATTACATCAACTTAGAAGCTTCTTCTGTGTTCTATTATGGTGCGTATAGCGTCTCCTTATACGACAGCAGGCGACATAGCTTTGCACACGATAAATATAATCGTTTCAGAGAGAAGAGCGGCAAATGTGACAATCTGGAATGAAGTTGATTCGATAGCATATGACGAAAACATGCGGATTTCTCAGGTTTTTACTACATATGAACACTTTTCACATTCTTCCATCCAACGTGAGTGCTAGACCTCCATTCATGTAAAATCGAAATTTCCTAGCTCATGTCCAAAGCACCAAAGCCGTATAAAAAGTAAATAATCGATAACTAAAACTTAAATAGTACTGCCTCTCACTGGCTATTACATCAACTTAGAAGCTTCTTCTGTGTTCTTCTATGGTGCGTATAATTTCTCCGAATACCACAGCACGCGACGTAGCCTTGCACACGATAAATATAATGGTTTCAGAGAGAAGAGAGCGGCAAATGTGACGATCTGGCATGAAGTTCATTCGATAGCAAATGAAGAAAACGTGCGGATTTCTCAGGTTTTTACTACATATGAACGCTTTTCACAATCTCCCATGCAACGTGGGTACTAGATCTCCCTTCATGCAAAACCTTAAGGTCCTAGCTCATGTCCAAGGCACCAAAGCTGTCTGAAAAGTCAATAACCGATAACTAAAACTTGAATTGTACTACTGCTTACTGGCTATTACATCAACTTAGAAGCTTATTCTGTGTTCTACTATGGTGCGTATAGTGTCTCCGCAAACCACAGCACGCGACATAGCTTTGCACACGTTAAATATAATCGTTTCAGAGAGAAGAGCGGCAAATGTGACGATGTGGCATGAAGTTGGTTCGTTAGCAAATGAAGAAAACGTGCCGATTTCTCAGGTTTTTACTACATTTGAACACTTTTCACATTTTCCCATCCAGCGTGGATGCTAGACCTGCCTTCATGCAAAATCGTAAGGTCCTAGCTCATGTCCAAGGCAGCAAAGCAGTGTAAAAAGTCAATAATCGATATCTAAATATTGAATTGTACTGTTGCTCACTGACTATTACATAAAACTTAGATGCTTCTTCTGTGTTCTACTATGGTGCGTATAGTGTCTCCGCAAACCACAGCACGCGACATAGCTTTGCACACGTTAAATATAATCGTTTCAAAGAGAAGAGCGGCAAATGTGACGATGTGGCATGAAGTTGGTTCGTTAGCAAATGAAGAAAACGTGCCGATTTCTCAGGTTTTTACTACATTTGAACACTTTTCACATTCTCCCATCCAACGTGGATGCTAGACCTGCCTTCATGCAAAATCGTAAGGTCCTAGCTCATGTCCAAGGCACCAAAGACGTCTAAAAAGTAAATAATCGCTAGCTAAAACTTGCATTGTACTGCTACTTACTGGCTATTACATCAACTTAGTAGCTTCTTCTGTGTTATGCTATGGTGCGTATAGTGTCTCCGCATATCACAGCACGCGACATAGCTTTGCACACTATAAATATAATCGGTTCAGTGAGAAGAGCGGCAAATGTGACGACCTGACATGAAGTTGATTCGATAGCAAATGAAGAAAACGTGCGGATTTCTCAGATTTTTACTACAAATGAACACTTTTCATATTCTCCCATGCAACGTGGGTGCTAGACCTCCCTTCATGTAAAATCGAAATTTCCTAGCTCATGACCAAAGCACCAAAGCCGTATAAAAAGTCAATAATCCATAACTAAAACTTAAATTGTACTGCCTCTCACTGGCTATTACATCAACTTAGAAGCTTCTATTGTGTTCTTCTATGGTGCGTACAGTTTCTACGCATACCACAGCACGCGAATTAGCTTTGCACACGATAAATATAATCGTTTCAGAAAGAAGACATCGGCAAATGTGACGACCTGGCATGAAGTTGAGTCGATAGCAAATGACGAAAAGCAGCGGATTTCTCAGGTTTTTACTACATATGAACACTTTTCACATTCTCCAATGCAACGTTAGTGCTGGACCTCCCTTCATGTAAAATCGTAATTTCCTAGCTCATGTCCAAGGCACCAAACCAGTCTAAAAAGTCAATAATCGATAACTAAAACTTGAATTGTACTGCTGCTTACTGGCTATTACATCAAATTAGAAACTTCTTCTATGTTCTACTATGGTGCGTATAGTGTCTCCACATACCACGGCACGCGACATGGCTTTGTACACGATAAATATAATCATTTCAGTTAGAAGAGCGGCAAATGTGACGACCTGGTTTGAAGTTGATTCGATAGCAAATGACGAAAACGTGCGGATTTCTAAGGTTTTTACTACATATGAAAACTTTTCACATTCTACCGTGCAACGTGGGTGCTAGAGCTCCCTTCGTGCAAAATCTTAAAGTCCTAGCTAATGTCCAAGACAACAAAGCCGTCTAAAAAGTAAATAATCGCTAACTAAAACTTGAATTGTACTGCTGCTTACTGGGTATTACATCAACTTAGAGGCTTCTTCCGTGTTCTGCTATGGAGCGTATAGTGTCTCGACATATCACAGCACGCGATGTAGCTTTGCACACGATAAATATAATGTTTTCATAGACGAGAGCGGCAAATGTGACGATCTGGCATGAAAATGATTCCGTAGCAATTGACGAAAACGTGTGGATTTCTCAGGGTTTTACTGCATATGAACACGTTTCACATCCTCCAATGCAATGTGGGTCCTAGACCTCCCTTCATGCAAAATCTTAAGGTCCTAGCTCATGTCCAAGGCACAAAAGCCGTCTAAAAAGTCAATAATCGATAGCTAAAACTTGAATTGTACTGCTGCTTACTGGCTATTACATCACCTTAGAAGCTTCTTCTGTGTTCTACTATGGTGCATATAGTGTCTCCGCATATCACAGCACGCGACATAGCTTTGCACACTATAAATATAATCGGTTCAGTGAGAAGAGCGGCAAATGTGACGATCTGGCATGAAGTTGAGTCGATAGCAAATGACGAAAACCAGAGGATTTCTCAGGTTTTAACTACATATGAACACTTTTCACATAGTCCCGTGACACGTGGGTGCTAGACCTAACTTCATGGAAAATCCTAAGGTCCTAGCTCATGTCCAAGTACCAAAGCCGTCTGAAAAGTCAATAATCGATAACTAAATCTTGCATTGTACTGCAACTTACTGGCTATTACATCAACTTAGTAGCTTATTCTGTGTTCCACTATGGTGCGTATAGCGTCTCCTTGTACGACAGCATGCGACATGGCTTTGCACACGATAAATATAATCGTTGAAGAGATAAGAGCGGCAAATGTGACGATCTGGGATGAAGGTGATTCGATAGCAAATGACGAAAAAGTGCGGATTTCTCAGGGTTTTACTATACATAAACATTTTATCAAACTCCCATGCAACGTGGGTGCTAAAACTCCCTTCATGCAAAATCTTAAGGTCCTAGATCATGTCCAAGGCAACAAAGGCGGCTAAAAAGTTAATAATCCCTAGCTAAAACTTGAATTGTACTGCTGCTTACTGGCTATTACATCAAATTAGAAGCTTCTTCTCTGTTCTGCTATGGTGCGTATAGAGTTTCCACAAACCACAGCACGCGACATAGCTTTGCACACGATAAATTTAATCGTTTCAGAGATTAAAGCGGGAAATGTTACGATCTGGCATGAAGTTGATTCGATAGCAAATGACGAAAACGTGCGGATTTCTAAGGTTTTTACTACATATGAACACTTTTCACATTCTCCCATGCAACGTGGGTGCTGGACCTCCCTTCATGCAAAATCTTAAGGTCCTAGCTCGTGTCCAAGGCACCAATGCCGTCAAAAAAGTCAATAATCGATAAGTAAAACTTGAATTGTATTGCTGCTTGCTGGCTATTACATCAACTTAGAAGCTTCTTCTATGTTATACTATGGAGCATATAGTGTCTTCCCAAACCACAGCACGCGACATAGCTTTGCACACGAGAAATATAATCGTTTCAGAGAGAAGAGCGGCAAATGTGACGATCTGGCATGAAGTTGAATCGATAGCAAATGACGAAAACGTGCGGATTTCTCAGGGTTTTACTACATATGAAAACTTTTCGCATTCTCCCATGCAACGTGTGTGATAGACCTGCCTTCATGCAAAATCTTAAGGTCCTAGCTCATGTCCAAGGCACCAAAGCCGTCTAAAAAGTCAATAATCGATAACTAAAACTTGAATTGTACTGCTGCTTACTGGCTATTACATCAACTTAGAAGCTTCTTCTGTGTTCTACTATGGTGCGTGAAGTGTCTGCGCATACCACAACACGCGACACAGCTTTGCACACGATAATTATAATCGTTTCAGTGGGAAGAGAGGCAAATGTGACGACATGGCATGAAGTTGATTCGATAGCAAATGACGAAAACGTGCGGATTTCTAAGGTTTTTACTACATATGAAAACTTTTCGCATTCTGCCGTGCAACGTGGGTGCTAGACCTCCCTTCGTGCAAAATCTTAAAGTACTAGCTCATGTCCAAGGCACCAAAGCCGTCTAAAAAGTCAGTAATCGATAACTAAAACTTGAATTGTACTGCCTCTTACTGGTTATTACATCATCTTAGAAGCTTCTTCTGTGTTCTACTATGGTGCGTATAGTGTCTCCGCATACCACAGCACGGGACATAGCTTTGCACACGATAAATATAATCGTTTCAGAGAGTAGAGCGGGAAATGTTACGATCTAGCCAGAAGTTAATTCGATAGCAAATGACGAAAACGTGCGGATTTCTCAGGTTTTTCTTTATATGAACACTTTGCCCATTCTCCCATGCAACGTGGGTGCCAGAGCTCCCTTCATGCAAAATCTTAAGGTCCTAGCTCATGTCCAACTCACCAAAGCCGTCTAAAAAGTGAATTATCGATAACTAAAACTTGAATTGTACTGCTGCTTACTGGCTATTACATCAACTTAGAATCTTCTTCTGTGTTCTACTATGGTGCGTATAGTGTCTCCACATACCACAGCACGCGACATAGCTGTGCACACGATGAATATAATCATTTCAGTTAGAAGAGCGGCAAATGTGTCGATCTGGCATGAAAATGATTCGCTACCAAATGACGAAAACGTGCGGATTTCTCACGGTTTTACTACATATGAACACTTTTCACATCCTCCAATGCAACGTGGGTCCTAGACCTCCCTTCATGCAAAATCTTAAGGTCCTAGCACATGTCCAAGGCACAAAAGCCGTCTAAAAAGTCAATAATCGGTAACTAAAATTTGAATTGTACTGCTGATTACTGGCTATTACATCAACTTGGAAGCATCTTCTGTGTCCAACTATGGTGCGTATAGAGTCTCCGCATACCACAGCACGCGACATAGCTTTGCACACGATAAATGTAATCGTTTCATAGAGAAGATCGGCAAATGTGACGACGTGGCACGAAGTTGATTCGATAGCAAATGACGAATATTTGCGGATTTCTTAGGGTTTTACTACATATAAATACTTTTCACAATCTCCCATGAAACGTGGGTCCTAGATCTCCCTTCATGCAAAATCTTAAGGTCCTAGCTCATGACCAAGGCACCAAAGCCGTCTGAAAAGTCAATAACCGGTAACTAAAACCTGAATTGTACTGCTGCTTACTGGCTATTACATCAACTTAGAAGCTTCTTCTGTGTTCTACTATGGTGCGTATAGTGTCTCCGCATACCACAGCACATGACATAGCTTTGCACACGATAAATATAATTGTTTCTGAGAGAAGAGAGGCAAATGTGACGATCTGGCGTGAAGTTGATTCGATGGCAAATGACGAAAACGTGCGGATTTTTCAGGCTTTTACTACATATGAATACTTTTCACATTCTCCCATGCAACGTGGGTGCTAGACCTCCCTTCATGTAAAATCGAAATTTCCTAGCTCATGACCAAAGCACCAAAACCGTCTAAAAAGTCATAAATCGATAACTAAAACTTGCATTGTACTGCTACATACTGGCTATTATATTAACTTAGTAGCTTCTTCTGTGTTCCACTATGGTGCGTATAGCGTCTCCTTGTACGACAGCATGCGACATGGCTTTGCACGCGATAAATATAATCGTTTCAGAGAGAAGAGCAGCAAATGTGACGATCTGGCATCAAGTTGACTCAATAGCAAATGACCAAAACGTGCGGATTTCTAAAGTTTTTACTACATATGAACACTTTTCACATTCTCCCATGCAACGTGGGTGCTGGACCTCCCTTCATGCAAAACTTAAGGTCCTAGCTCGTGTCCAAGGCACCAATGCCGTCAAAAAAGTCAATAATCGATAAGTAAAACTTGAATTGTATTGCTGCTTACTGGCTATTACATCAACTTAGAAGATTCTTCTATGTTTTACCATGGAGCATATAGTGTCTTCCCAAACCACAGCACGCGACATAGCTTTGCACACGATAAATATAATCGTTTCAGAGAGTAGAGCGGGAAATGTTACGATCTAGCCAGAAGTTGATTCGATAGCAAATGGCGAAAATGTGCGGATTTCTATGGTTTTTACTACATATGAACTTTTTTCACATTCTCCCATGCTACATGGGTACTAGACCTCACTTCATGCAAAGTCGTAACGTCCTAGCTCATGTCCAAGGCACCAAAGCCGTCTAAAAAGTCAATAATTGATAACAAAAACTTGAATTGTACTGCTGTTTACTGGCTATTGCATTAAGTTAGAAGCTTCTTCTGTGTTCTACTATGGTGCGTATAGTGTGTCCGCATACCACAGCACGCGACATAGCTTTACAAACGATAAACATAATCGTTTCAGAGACAAGAGCGGCAAATGTGACGACCTGGCATGACGTTGATACTATACCAAATGAAGAAAACGTGCGGATATCTCAGGTTTTTACCACGCATGATCACTTTTCACATTCTTCCATGCAACGTGGGTGCTAGACCTCCCTTCATGCAAACTCTTAAGCTCCTAGCTCATGTCCAAGGCACCAAAGCCGTCTTAAAAGTCAATAATCGATAGCTAAAACTTGAATTGTACTGCTGCTTTCTGGCTATTACAACAACCTAGAAGCTTCTTCTGTGTTCTACTATGGAGCGTATAGTGTCTCTGCATAGCACAGCACGTGACATATCTTTACACACGATAAATATAATCGTTTCAGAGAGAAGAGCAGCAAATGTGACTCTCTGGCATGAAGTTGATTCGATAGCAAATGACGAAAACGTCCGGATTTCTCAAGTTTTTACTACGTATGAACACTTTTCACATTCTCTCGTGCAACTTGAGTGCTAGACCTCCCTTCATGCAAAATCTTAAGCTCCTAGCTCATGTCCAAGGTACCAGAGCAGTCTGAAGAGTCAATAATCGACAGCTAAAACTTGAATTGTACTGCTGCTTACTTGCTACTACATCAACTTTGAAGCTTCTTCTGTGTTCTACTATGGTGCCTATTGTGCCTCCGAATACCACAGCACGCGACATAGCTTTGCACACGATAAAAATAATCTTTTCAGTGACAAGAGCGGGAAATGTGACGACCTGGCATGAAGTTGTTTCGATACCAAATTACGAAAACGTGCGGATTTCTCAGGTTTTTACTATGTATGAACACTTTTCACATTCTCCCATGCAACGTATGTGCAAGACCTCCCTTCATGTAAAATCTTAAGGTCGTAGCTCATGTCCAAGGCACCAAAGACGTCTAAAAAGTCAATAATGGATAACTAAAACTTGAATTGTACTGCGGCTTACTGGCTATTACATCAACTTAGATGCTTCTTCTGTGTTATACAATGGTGCGTATAGTGTCTCCGCATACCACAGCACGCGACATAGCTTTGCACACCATAAATATAATCGTTTCTGTGAGAAGAGCGGCAAATGTTGCCATCAGGCATGAAGTTGATTCGACAGCAATTTCCAAAAACGAGCCGATTTCTCGGGTTTTTACTACATATGAACGCTTTTCACATTCTCCCATGCAACGTGGGTGCTAGACCACTCTTCATGCAAAATCTTAAGGTCCTAGCTCATGTCCAAGACACCAAAGCCGTCCAAGAAGTCAATAATCGATAACTGAAACATGAACTGTACTGCTGCTTACTGGCTATTCCATCAACTTAGAAGCTTCTTCTGTGTTCTACTATGGTGCGGATAGCGTTTCCGCATACAACAGCACGCGACATAGCTTTGCACACGATAAATATAATCGTTTCTGAGAGCAGAGCGCAAATAAGACGACCTGGCACGATGTTGACTCGATACCAAATAACGAATACGTCCGGATTTCTCACGTTTTTACTACGTATGAACACTTTTGACATCCTCCCATGCAAGGTGGGTGCTAGACCTCCCTTCATGCAAAATCGTAAGCTCCTAGCTCATGTCCAAGGCACCAAAGCCGTCCAAAAAGTCAGTAATCGATAACTAAGACTTGAATTGACTGCAGCTTACTGGCTATTACATCAACTTAGAAGCATCTTCTGTGTTATACTATGGTGCGTATAGTGTCTCCGCATACCACAGCACGCGACATGGTTTTCCAACCGTTATATATAAATGTTCAGAGAGAAGAGCGACAAATGTGACGACCTGGCAACAAGTTGATTCGATAGCAAATGACAAAAACGTGTTTATTTCTCTGGTTTTTCATACGTGTGAACATTTCTCACATTCTCCCATACAACGTGGGTGCTAGGCCTCCGTTCATGCAGAATCGCAAGGTCCTAGCTCATGGCCAGGGCACCAAAGCCGTCTAAAATGTAAATAATCGACAACTAAAATTTGAATGAAACTGCTGCTTAATGGCTATTACATCAACTTAGAAGCTTCTTCCGTGTTCAACTATGGTGCGTATAGTGTCTCCGCATACCACAGCACGCGTCATAGCTTTGCATAAGATAAATATAACCGTTTCAGAGAGAAGAGCGGCAAATGCGGCGATCAGGCATGAATTGGAATCGACAGCAAATGACAAAAACGTTCGTATTTCTGAGGTTTTTACTACATATGACCACTTTGCACTTTCTCCCATGCAACGTGGGTTCTAGACTTCCCTTCATACAAATCTTAAGGTCCTACCTCATGTCCAATGCACCAAAGCCGTCTAAAAAGTCAATAATCGATTATTAAAACTTGAATTTTACTGCTGCTTACTGGCTATTACATCAACTTATAAGCTCCCTCCACTATGGTGCGTATAGTGTCTCCGCATACCGCAGCACGAGACCTAGTTTCGCACACGATAAATATAATCGTTTCAGAGAGAAGAGCGGCAAATGTGAAGATGTGGCATGACTTTGATTCGATAGCAAATGACTAAAACGTGCGGATTTCCCAGGTTTTTAATAGATATGAAGACTTCTCACATTCTCCCATGCAACGTGGATGCAAGACCTCCCTTCATGCTGAATCAAAAGGTCCTAGCTCATGTCCAAGGTACCAAAGACGTCCAAAAATTCAATAACCGATAACTAAAACTTAAATTTTACTGCTGCTTACTGGCTATCACATCAACTTAGAAGCTTCTTCTGTGTTTTACTATGGTGCGTATGGTGTCTCCACATACCACAGCAAGCGACATAGCTTTACAGACGATAAATATCATCCTTTCACAGAGAAGAGCGGCTTTGTGACGATCTGGCACGAAGTTGATTCCATAGCAAATGACGGAAACGTGCGGATTTCTCAGGCTTTCACTACGTATGAACACTTTTCACATTCTCCAATGCAACTTGGGTGCTAGACCTGCCTTTATTCAGAATCGTAAGGTCCTAGCTCATGTCCAAGGCACCAAAGCCTTCTAAAAAGTCAATAATCGATAGCTAATACTTGAAATCAACTGCTGCTTACTAACTATTACACCAACTTAGAAGCTTCTTCTGTGTTCTACTATAGCGTGTATAGTGTCTCCGCATACTACAGCTCGCGACATAGCTTTCCACACGATAAATATAATCGTTTCATTGAGAAGAGGGGTAATGTGACGACCTGGCATAAAGTTGATTCTATTCCAAATGGCGAAAACGAGCGGATTTTCAGGTTTTTACTACATATGAACACTTTTCACATTTTCCAATGCAACGTGGGTGCTACACCTACCTTCATGCAGAATCGTAAGGTACTAGCTCTTGTCCAAGACAACAAGGCCGTCTAAAAATTCCGATAGCTAAAACTTGAATTGTATTGCTACTTACTGGCTATTACATCAACTTAGAAGGTTCTTCTGTGTTCTACTATGGTGCGTATAGTGTCTCCGCATACCACAGCACGCGACATAGCTTTGCACACCATAAATATAATCGTTTCTGTGAGAAGAGCGGCAAATGTTGCCATCAGGCATGAAGTTGATTCGACAGCAATTTCCAAAAACGAGCCGATTTCTCGGGTTTTTACTACATATGAACGCTTTTCACATTCACCCATGCAACGTGGGTGCTAGACCACTCTTCATGCAAAATCTTAAAGTCCTAGCTCATGTCCAAGACACCAAAGCCGTCCAAGAAGTCAATAATCGATAACTGAAACATGAACTGTACTGCTGCTTACTGGCTATTCCATCAACTTAGAAGCTTCTTCTGTGTTCTACTATGGTGCGGATAGCGTTTCCGCATACAACAGGACGCGACATAGCTTTGCACACGATAAATATAATCGTTTCTGAGAGCAGAGCGCAAATATGACGACCTGGCACGATGTTGACTCGATACCAAATAACGAATACGTCCGGATTTCTCACGTTTTTACTACGTATGAACACCTTTGACATCCTCCCATGCATGGTGGGTGCTAGACCTCCCTTGATGCAAAATCGTAAGCTCCTAGCTCATGTCCAAGGCACCAAAGCCGTCCAAAAAGTCAGTAATCGATAACTAAGACTTGAATTGACTGCAGCTTACTGGCTATTACATCAACTTAGAAGCATCTTCTCTGTTATACTATGGTGCGTATAGTGTCTCCGCATACCACAGCACGCGACATGGTTTTCCAACCGTTATATATAAATGTTCAGAGAGAAGAGCGGCAAATGTGACGACCTGGCATCAAGTTGATTCGATAGCAAATGACGAAAACGTGCGGATATCTCAGGTTTTCACTACATAAGAACACTTTTCACATTCTCCAATGCAACGTGGGTGCTGCATCTCCCTTCATGCAAAATCGTAAGGTCCTAGCTCATGTCCAAGGTACCAAAGCCGTCTAAAAAGTCAACAATCGATGTCTAAAACTTGCATTGTACTGCTGCTAACTGGCTATTACATCAACTTAGAAGCTTCTTCTGTGTTCTACCATGGAGCGTATAGTGTCTCCGCATACCACAGCACGCGTCATAGCTTTGCATAAGATAAATATAACTGTTTCAGAGAGAAGAGCGGCAAATGCGGCGATCAGGCATGAATTGGAAACGACAGCAAATGACAAAAACGTTCGGATTTCAGAGGTTTTTACTACATATGACCACTTTGCACTTTCTCCCATGCAACGTGGGTTCTAGACTTCCCTTCATACAAATCTTAAGGTCCTACCTCATGTCCAATGCACCAAAGCCGTCTAAAAAGTCAATAGTCGATTATTAAAACTTGAATTTTACTGCTGCTTACTGGCTATTACATCAACTTATAAGCTCCCTCCACTATGGTGCGTATAGTGTCTCCGCATACCGCAGCACGAGACCTAGCTTCGCACACGATAAATATAATCGTTTCAGAGAGAAGAGCGGCAAATGTGACCATGTGGCATGACTTTGATTCGATAGCAAATGACTAAAACGTGCGGATTTCTCAGGTTTTTAATAGATATGAAGACTTCTCACATTCTCCCATGCAACGTGGATGCAAGACCTCCCTTCATGCTGAATCACAAGGTCCTAGCTCATGTCCAAGGTACCAAAGACGTCTAAAAATTCAATAACCGATAACTAAAACTTAAATTTTACTGCTGCTTACTGGCTATCACATCAACTTAGAAGCTTCTTCTGTGTTCTACTATGGTGCGTATGGTGTCTCCACATACCACAGCAAGCGACATAGCTTTACAGACGATAAATATCATACTTTCACAGAGAAGAGCGGCTTTGTGACGATCTGGCACGAAGTTGATTCCATAGCAAATGACGGAAACGTGCGGATTTCTCAGGTTTTTACTACATATGAACACTTTTTACTTTCTCCCATGCAACCTGGGGGCTAGACCTCACTTCATGCAAAATCGTAAGGTCCTACCTCATGTCCAAGGCGCCAAAGCCGTCTACAAAGTCAATAATCGGTAGCTAAAACTTGAATTGTACTGCGGCTTACTGGCTATTACATCAACTTAGGTGCTTCTTCTGTGTTATCCTATTGTGCGTATAGTGTCTCCGCATACCACAGCACGCGACATAGCTTTGCACACGATAAATATAATCGTTTCATTGAGAAGAGCGGCAAATGTGACGACCTGGCATGAAGCTGATTCCATAGCAAATGACGAAAACGTGCAAATTTCTAAAGTAATTACTACACATGAACTCTTATCACATTTTCCCGTGCAACGTGGGTGCTAGACCTCCCTTTATGTAAAATCGTAAGGTCCTAGCTCATGTCCAAGGCACCAAAGTCGGCTAAAAAGTCAATAATTGTGAACTAAAACTTGAATTGTACTGCTGCTTACTGGCTATTACATCAACTTAGAAGCTTCTTCTGTGTTCTACTATGGTGCGTATAGTGTCTCCGCATACCACAGCACGCGAAATAGCTTTGCACACAATATATATAAATGTTTCACAGAGAAGAGCGGCAAATGAGACGACCTGGCATGAAACTGATTCAAAAGGAAATGACTAAATCGTGTGGATTTCTCAGGTTTTCACTACATATGAACACATTTCACATTCTTCTATGCAACGTGGGTGCTAGACCTCCATTCTTGCAGAATCTTAAGGTCCTAGCTCATGTCCGAGGCACCAAAGTCGTCTAAAAATCAATAATCGATAACTAAAACTTGAATTGTACTGCTGCTTAATGGCTATTACAGCAACTTAGAAGCTTCTTTTGTGTTCTACTATAGTGCGTATAGTGACTCCGCATACAGCAGTACGCGACATAGCTTTACACACGATAAATATAATCCTTTCAGAGAGAAGAGCGGCAAATGTGACGATCTGGCATGAAGTTGATTCTAAAGCAAATGACGAAAACGTGCGGACTTCTCAGGTTTTTACTACATATGAACACTTTTCAAATTCTCCCATGCAACGTGGGTGCTAGACCTCCCTTCATGCATAATCTTAAGGTCATAGCTCATGTCCAAGGCACCAAAGCGGTTTAAAACGTCAATAATCGATAACTAAAACTAGAATTTTACTGCTGCCTACTGGTTATTACATCAACATAGAAGCTTGTTCTGTGTTCTACTATGGTGCGTATAGTGTCTCCGCATACCACAGAACGCGACATAGCTTTGCACACGATGAATATAATCGTTTCATTGCGAAGAGCGGCAAATGCGGCTACCTGGTATGAAGTTGATTCCATAGCAAATGAGGAAAACGTGCGGATTTCTATGGTTTTTACTACATATGAACACTTATCACATTCTCCCGTGTAACGCGGGTGCTAGACCTCCCTTCATGCAAATTCGTAAGGTCATAGCTCATATCCAAGCACCAAAGCCGTCTAAAAAGTCAATTATCGATAACTAAGAATGGAATTGTACTGCATCTTAGTTGCTATTACATCAACTTAGAATCTTCTTCTGTATTCAACTATGGTGCGTATAGTGTCTCCGCATACCACAGCACGCGACATAGCTTTGCCCACGATAAATATAATCGTTTCAGAGAAAAGACTGGCAAATATGACGACCTCTCATGAAGTTGATTGGATACCAAATGACGAAAACGTGCGGATTTCTCAGGTTTTTACTACGTATGAACATTTTTCACATTCTCCCATGCAACGTGGGTGCTAGACCACTCTTCATGCAAAATCTTAAGGTCCTAGCTCATGTCCAAGACACCAAAGCCGTCCAAGAAGTCAATAATCGATAACTGAAACATGAACTGTACTGCTGCTTACTGGCTATTCCATCAACTTAGAAGCTTCTTCTGTGTTCTACTATGGTGCGGATAGCGTTTCCGCATACAACAGCACGCGACATAGCTTTGCACACGATAAATATAATCGTTTCTGAGAGCAGAGCGCAAATAAGACGACCTGGCACGATGTTGACTCGATACCAAATTACGAATACGTCCGGATTTCTCACGTTTTTACTACGTATGAACACTTTTGACATCCTCCCATGCAAGGTGGGTGCTAGACCTCCCTTCATGCAAAATCGTAAGCTCCTAGCTCATGTCCAAGGCACCAAAGCCGTCCAAAAAGTCAGTAATCGATAACTAAGACTTGAACTGACTGCAGCTTACTGGCTATTACATCAACTTAGAAGCATCTTCTGTGTTATACTATGGTGCGTATAGTGTCTCCGCATACCACAGCACGCGACATGGTTTTCCAACCGTTATATATAAATGTTCAGAGAGAAGAGCGGCAAATGTGACGACCTGGCAACAAGTTGATTCGATAGCAAATGACAAAAACGTGTTTATTTCTCTGGTTTTTCATACGTGTGAACACTTCTCACATTCTCCCATACAACGTGGGTGCTAGGCCTCCGTTCATGCAGAATCGCAAGGTCCTAGCTCATGGCCAGGGCACCAAAGCCGTCTAAAAAGTCAATAATCGATTATTAAAACTTGAATTTTACTGCTGCTTACTGGCTATTACATCAACTTATAAGCTCCCTCCACTATGGTGCGTATAGTGTCTCCGCATACCGCAGCACGAGACCTAGCTTCGCACACGATAAATATAATCGTTTCAGAGAGAAGAGCGGCAAATGTGAAGATGTGGCATGACTTTGATTCGATAGCAAATGACTAAAACGTGCGGATTTCTCAGGTTTTTAATAGATATGAAGACTTCTCACATTCTCCCATGCAACGTGGATGCAAGACCTCCCTTCATGCTGAATCAAAAGGTCCTAGCTCATGTCCAAGGTACCAAAGACGTCTAAAAATTCAATAACCGATAACTAAAACTTAAATTTTACTGCTGCTTACTGGCTATCACATCAACTTGGAAGCTTCTTCTGTGTTTTACTATGGTGCGTATGGTGTCTCCACATACCACAGCAAGCGACATAGCTTTACAGACGATAAATATCATCCTTTCACAGAGAAGAGCGGCTTTGTGACGATCTGGCACGAAGTTGATTCCATAGCAAATGACGGAAACGTGCGGATTTCTCAGGCTTTCACTACGTATGAACACTTTTCACATTCTCCAATGCAACGTGGTTGCTAGACCTGCCTTTATTCAGAATCGTAAGGTCCTAGCTCATGTCCAAGGCACCAAAGCCTTCTAAAAAGTCAATAATCGATAGCTAATACTTGAAATCAACTGCTGCTTACTAACTATTACACCAACTTAGAAGCTTCTTCTGTGTTCTACTATAGCGTGTATAGTGTCTCCGCATACCGCAGCACGCGACATAGCTTCGCACATGATAAATGTAATCGTTTCTGAGAGAAGAGCGGCAAATGTGATGACCTATCAAGAAGTTTATTCGATACCAAATGACGAAAACGTGCAAATTTCTCAGGTTTTTACTACGTATGAACTCGTTTGACATTCTCCCATGCAACGTGGGTGGTAGACCTCGCTTCATGCAAAATCGTAAGCTACCAGCTCATGTCCAAGGCACCAAAGCCGGCTAAAAAGTCAATAATTGATAACTAAAACTTGAATTGTACTGCCACTTAGTGGCTCTTACATCAAATTAGAAGCTTCTTCTGTGTTCTACTATGGTGCGTATAGTGTCTCCGCATTCCACAGCACGCGACATAGCTTTGCACACGATAAATATTATCGTTTCAGTGCGAAGAGCGGCAAACGTGACGACCTGGCATGAAGTTTATTCGATAGCAAATGACTAAAACGTGCGGATTTATCAGGTTTTTAATAGATATGAACACTTCTCACATTCACCCGTGCAACGTGGGTGCAAGACCTCCCTTCAGGCAGAATAAAATGTCCTAGCTCATGTCGAAGGCACCAAATCCGTCTAAAAGTCAATAATCGATAACTAAAACTTGAATTGTACTGCCTCTTAGTGGCTATTACATCAACTTAGAAGCTTCTTCTGTGTTCTAATACGGTGCGCTTAGTGTCTCCGTATATCACAGCACGCGAAATAGCTTTGCTCACGATAAATACACTCCTGGAAATGGAAAACAGAACACATTGACACCGGTGTGTCAGACCAACCATACTTGCTCCGGACACTGCGAGAGGGCTGTACAAGCAATGATCACACGCACGGCACAGCGGACACACCAGGAACCGCGGTGTTGGCCGCCGAATGGCGCTAGCTGCGCAGCATTTGTGCACCGCCGCCGTCAGTGTCAGCCAGTTTGCCGTGGCATACGGAGCTCCATCGCAGTCTTTAACACTGGTAGCATGCCGCGACAGCGTGGACGTGAACCGTATGTGCAGTTGACGGACTTTGAGCGAGGGCGTATAGTGGGCATGCGGGAGGCCGGGTGGACGTACCGCCGAATTGCTCAACACGTGGGGCGTGAGGTCTCCACAGTACATCGACGTTGTCGCCAGTGGTCGGCGGAAGGTGCACGTGCCCGTCGACCAGGTACCGGACCGCAGCGACGCACGGATGCACGCCAAGACCGTAGGATCCTACGCAGTGCCGTAGGGGACCGCACCGCCATTTCCCAGCAAATTAGGGACACTGTTGCTCTGGGGTATCGGCGAGGACCGTTCGCAACCGTCTCCATGAAGCTGGGCTACGGTCCCGCACACCGTTAGGCCGTCTTCCGCTCACGCCCCAACATCGTGCAGCCCGCCTCCAGTGATGTCGCGACAGGCGTGAATGGAGGGACGAATGGAGACGTGTCGTCTTCAGCGATGAGAGTCGCTTCTGCCTTGGTGCCAATGATGGTCGTATGCGTGTTTGGCGCCGTGCAGGTGAGCGCCACAATCAGGACTGCATATGACCGAGGCACACAGGGCCAACACCCGGCATCATGGTGTGGGGAGCGATCTCCTACACTGGCCGTACACCTCTGGTGATCGTCGAGGGGACACTGAATAGTGCACGGTACATCCAAACCGTCATCGAACCCATCGTTCTACCATTCCTAGACCGGCAAGGGAACTTGCTGTTCCAACGGGACAATGCACGTCCGCATGTATCCCGTGCCACCCAACGTGCTCTAGAAGGTGTAAGTCAACTACCCTGGCCAGCAAGATCTCCGGATCTATCCCCCATTGAGCATGTTTGGGACTGGATGAAGCGTCGTCTCACGCGGTCTGCACGTCCAGCACGAACGCTGGTCCAACTGAGGCGCCAGGTGGAAATGGCATGGCAAGCCGTTCCACAGGACTCCATCCAGCATCTCTACGATCGTCTCCATGGGAGAATAGCAGCCTGCATTGCTGCGAAAGGTGGATATACACTGTACTAGTGCCGACATTGTGCATGCTCTGTTGCCTGTGTCTATGTGCCTGTGGTTCTGTCAGTGTGATCATGTGATGTATCTGACCCCAGGAATGTGTCAATAAAGTTCCCCCTTCCTGGGACAATTAATTCACGGTGTTCTTATTTCAATTTCCAGGAGTGTATAATCGTTTCAGTGAGAAGAGCGGCAAATGTGACCATGTGGCAAGACTTTTATTCGACAGCCAATGACGAAAACGGGCGGATTTATCAGGTTTTTACTACATATGAACACTTTTCAAATTCTCCCATGCAACGTGGGTGCTAGACCTCCCTTCATGCAAAATCGTAAGCTCCTAGCTCATGTCCAAGGCACCAAAGCCGTCTAAAACGTCAATAATCGATAACTAAGACTTGAATTGTACTGCCTCTTAGTGGCTATTACATCAACTTAGAAGCTTCTTCTATGTTCTACTATGGTGAGTATAGTGTCTCCGCATACCACTGCACGCGACATAGCATAGCACACGAAAACTATAATCTTTTCGGAGAGAAGAGCGGCAAATGTGATGACCTGGCATGAAGATGATTCGATTGCAAATGACAAAAACGTGTCGATTTCTCAGGTTTTTACTACATATGAACACTTTTCACATTTCCCCATGCAACGTTGGTGCTAGACCTCCCTTCATGCAAAATCTTAAGGTCCCGTGCTGTGTGGGTGCTAGACCAGCCTTCATGCAAAATCGTAAGGTCCTAGCTCATGTCCAAGGCACCATAGCAGTCTAACAAGTCAATAATTGATAACTAAAACTTGAATATTACTGCTGATTACTGGCTATTACATCGAATTAGAAGCTTCTTCTGTGTTCTACTATGAAGCGTATAGTGTTTCCGCATTCCACAGCACGCGACGTAGCTTTGCACACGGCAAATATTTTCGTTTGAGTGAGAAGAGCGGCAAATGTGACGACCTGATATGAAGTTGATTCGATAGCAAATGATGAAAACGTGCGGATTTCTAAGGTTTTTACTACATATGAACACTTTTCACATTCTCCCATGCAACGTGGGTGTTACACCTCCCTTCATGCTGAATCTTAAGGTCCTAGCCCATGCCCAAGTTACCAAAGCGGTCTAAAAATTCAATAATCGATAACTAAAACTTGAATTTTACTGCTGCTTACTGGCTATTACATCAACTTAGAAGATTCCTCTGTGTTCTACTATGGTGCGTATAGTGTCTCCCCATACCACAGCAAGCGAAATAGCTTTCCACACGATATAAATAAATGTTTCAGAGAGAAGAGCGGCAAATGTGACGACCTGGCATGAAGTTGATTCGATAGCAAATGACGAAAACCTGCGGATTTCTCAGGTTTTTAATAGATATGAACACTTCTCACATTCTCCCATGCAACGTGGGTGCCAGAACTCCCTTCATGCAAAATCTTTAGGTCCTAGCTCATGTCCAATTCACCATAGCCGTCTAAATATTCAGTAATCGATAACTAAAACTTGAATTGTACTGCTGCTTACTGGCTATTACATCAACTTAGAAGCTTCTTCTGTGTTCCACTATGGTGCGTATAGTGTCTCCACATACCACAGCACGCGACATAGATATACACACGATAAATATAATTGATTCAATGAGAAGAGCGGCAAATGAGACGACCTGGCATGAAGTTTATTCGATAGCAAATGACTAAAACGTGCGGATTTATCAGGTTCTTAATAGATATGAACACTTCTCACATTCTTCCTTGCAACGTGGGTGCAAGACCTCCCTTCATGCTGAATCAAAAGGTCCTAGCTCATATCCAAGGCACCAAAGCCGTCTAAAAAGTCAATAATCGATAACTAACACTTGAATTGTACTGCCTCTTAGTGGCTATTACATCAATTTAGAAGCTTCTTCTGTGTTCTAATATGGTGCGCATAGTGTCTCCGTATATCACAGCACGCGAAATAGCTTTGCACACGATAAATATAATCGTTTCAGTGAGAAGAGCGGCAAATGTGACCATGTGGCATGACTTTTATTCGACAGCAAATGACGAAAACGTGCGGATTTATCTGGTTTTTACTACATATGAACACTTTTCAATTTCTCCCATGCAACGTGGGTTCTAGACCCCCCTTCATGCGAAATCGTAAGGTCCTAGCTCATGTCCAAGGCACCAAAGCCGTCTAAAACGTCAATAATCGATAACTAAGATTTGAATTATACTGCCTCTTAGTGCCTATTACATCAACTTAAAAGCTTCTTTGTGTTCTACTATGGTGAGTATAGTGTCTCCGCATACCACAGCACGCGACATAGCATTGCACACGAAAAATATAATCTTTTCGGAGAGAAGAGCGGCAAATGTGATGACCTGGCATGAAGATGATTCGATTGCAACTGAGGAAAACGTGCGGATTATTCAGGTTTTTACTACATATGAACACTTTTCACATTTCCCAATGCAACGTGTGTTCTAGACCCCCCTTCATGCGAAATCGTAAGGTCCTAGCTCATGTCCAAGGCACCAAAGCCGTCTAAAACGTCAATAATCGATAACTAAGATTTGAATTATACTGCCTCTTAGCGCCTGTTACATCAACTTAGAAGCTTCTTCTGTGATCTACTATGGTGCTTATAGTGTGTGCGCATACCACAGCAAGCGAAATAGCTTTCCACACGATATAAATAAATGTTTCAGAGAGAAGAGCGGCAAATGTGACGACCTGGCATGAAGTTGATTCGATAGCAAATGACGAAAACGTACGGATTTCTCAGGTTTTTAATAGATATGAACACTTCTCACATTCTCCCATGCAACGTGGGAGCAAGAACTCCCTTCATGCAAAATCTTTAGGTCCTAGCTCATGTCCAAGGCACCAAAGCCGTCTAAAAGTCAATAATCGATAACTAAAACTTAAATTGTACTTTTGCTTACTGGCTATTACTTCAACTTAGAAGCTTCTTATGTATTCTACTATGGTGCGTATAGTGTCTCCGCATACCACAGCACGCGAAATAGCTTTCCACACGATATATATAAATGTTTCAGAGAGAAGTGTGGCAAATGGATGACCTGGCATGAAGTTGATTCGATTGCAAATGACAAAAAAGTGCGGATTTCTCACGTTTTTAATAGATATGAACACTTCTCACATTCTCCCATGCAACGTGAACGCAAGACCTCCCTTCATGCAGAATCTTAAGGTCCTATCTCATGTCCAAGGCACCAAAGCGGTTACGAAGTCAATAATCGATAACTAAATCTTGAATTTTACTGCTGCTTACTGCTTATTACAGCAACATAGAAGCTTCTTTTGTGTTCTAATATGGTGCGCATAGTGTCTCCGTATACCACAGCACGCGAAATAGCTTTGCACACGATAAATATAATCGTTTCAGAGAGAAGAGCGGCAAATGTGGCCATGTGGCATGACTTTGATTCGAGAGCAAATGACGAAAAAGTGCGGACTTCTAAGGTTTTTACTACATATGGATACTTATCACATTCTCCCGTGCTGTGTGGGTGCTAGACCTGCCTTCATGCAAAATCTTTAGGTCCTAGCTCATGTCCAAGGCACCAAAGCCGTCTAAAAAGTCAATAATCGATAACTAAAACTTGAATTTTACTGCTGCTTACTGGCTATTACATCAACTTAGAAGCTTCTTCTGTGTTCTACTATGATGCGTATAGTGTCTCCGCATACCACAACACGCGAAATAGATTTCCAGACGATATATATAAATGTTTCAGAGAGAGGAGCGGCAAATGTGACGAAATGACATGAAGTTGATTCGATAGCAAATGACAAAAACGGGCGGATTTCTCAGGTCTTTAATACATATGAACACTTCTCACATTCTCCCATGCAACGTGGATGCAAGACCTCCCTTCATGAAGAATCGTAAGGTCCTAGCTCATGTCCAAGGCACCAAAGCGGTTTAAGAAGCCAATAATCGATATCTAAAACTTGAATTTTACTGCTGCTTACTAACTATTACATCAACATAGAAGCTTCTTCTGTGTTCTACTATGGTGCGTATAGTGTCTCCGCATACCATAGCACGCGACATAGAATTGCACACGATAAATATAATCGTTTCATTGAGAAGACCGGCAAATGTGACGACCTGGCACGAAGTTGATTCCATAGCAAATGACGAAAACGTGCCGATTTCTAACGTTTTTACTATATATGAACACTTATCACATTCTCCCGAGCAACGTGGGTGCTAGACCTCCATTCATGCAGAATCGTATGGTCCTAGCTCATGTCCAAGGCGCCAAAGCGGTTTAAGAAGTCAATAATCGATATCTAAAACTTGAATTTTACTGCTGCTTACTAACTATTACATCAACATAGAAGCTTCTTCTGTGTTCTACTATGGTGCGTATAGTGTCTCCGCATACCACAGCACGAGACATAGCTTTGCACACGATAAATATAATCTTTTCAGAGAGAAGAGCAGCAAATGTGACGACCTGGCATAACGTTGATTCGATACCAAATGACGAAAACGTGCAAATTTTTCTGGTTTTTACTACGTATGAACACTTTTGACATTCTCAAATGCAACGTGGGTGCTAGACCTCCCTTCATGCAAAATCTTAAGCTCCAAGCTCTTGTCCAAAGCACCAAAGCCGTCTAAAAAGTCAATAATTGATAACTAAAACTTGAATTGTACTGCTGCTTACTTTCTATTACATCAAATTAGAAGCTTGTTCTGTGTTCTACTATGGTGCGTATAGTGTCTCCGCATTCCACAGCACGCGAAATAGCTTTACACACGATATATATAAATCTTTCAGAGAGAAAGGCGGCAAATGTGACGTCCTGGCATAAAGTTGATTCGATAGCAAAAGACAAAAACGGGCGGATTTCTCAGGTTTTTAATAGATATGAACACTTCTCACATTCTCCCAAGCAACGTGGGTGCAAGACATCTCTTCATGCAGAATCGAAAGGTCCTACCTCATGTCCAAGTCACCAAAGCGGTTTAAGAAGTCAATAATCGACAACTAAAACTTGAATTTTATTACTGCTTACTGGCTATTACATCAACATAGAGGCTTGTTCTGTGTTCTACTATGGTGCGTATAGGGTCTCCGCATTCCACAGCACGCGACATAGGTTAGCACACGATAAATATTATCGTTTCAGTGAGAAGTGTGGCATATGGGACGACCTGGCAAGAAGTTGATTCGATAGCAAATGAAAAAAACGAGCGGATTTCTCAGGTTTTTAATAGATATGAACACTTCTCACGTTCCCCCATGCAACGTGGGTGCAAGACCTCTCTTCATGCTGAATCGAATGGTCCTAGCTCATGTAAAAGTCACGAAAGCGGTTTAAGAAGTCAATAGTCGACAACAAAACTTGAATTTTACTACTGCTTACTGGCTATTACATCAACATAGAGGCTTCTTCTGTGTTCTACTATGGTGCGTATAGTGTCTCCGCATACCACAGCACGCGACATAGCTTTGCACACGATAAATATAATCGTTTCATAGAGAAGAGCTGCATATGTGACGACCTGGCATGAAGTTGATTCGATAGCAAATGAAAAAAAAGTGCGGATTTCTCAGGTTTTAATAGATATGAACACTTCTCACATTCCCCCATGCAACGTGGGTGCAAGACCTCTCTTCATGCAGAATCGAATGGTCCTAGCTCATGTCCAAGTCACCAAAGCGGTTTAAGAAGTCAATAGTCTACAACTTAAACTTGAATTTTACTACTGCTTACTGGCTATTACATCAACATAGAGGCTTCTTCTGTGTTCTACTATGGTGCGTATAGTGTCTCAGCATACCACAGCATGAGACATAGCTTTGCACACGATAAATATAATCTTTTCAGAGAGAAGAGCGGCAAAAATAACGACCTGGCATGAAATTTATTCGATACCAAATAACGAAAACGAGCGGATTTCTCAGGTTTTTACTACGTCTGAACACTTGTCACATTCTCCCATGCAACGTGGGTGCTAGGCCTTCCTTCATGCAAAATCTTAAGGTCCTAGCTCATGTCGAAGGCACCAAAGCCGTCTAAAAAGTCAATGATCGATAACTAAAACTTAAATTGAACTGCTGCTTAATGGCTATTACATCAACTTAGCAGCTTCTTCTATGTTCGTCTATGGTGCGTCTAGTGTCTCCGCATACCACAGCACGCGAAATAGCTTTACACACGATATATATATAAATGTTTCAGAGAGAAGAGCGGCATATGTGACGACCTGGCATAACATAGAGGCTTCTTCTGTGTTCTACTATGGTGCGTATAGTGTCTCCGCATACCACAGAACGAGACATAGCTTTGCACACGATAAATATAATCTTTTCAGAGAGAAGAGCGGCAAAAATGACGACCTTACATGAAATTTATTCGATACCAAATAACGAAAACGAGCGGATTTCTCAGGTTTTTTATTCGTCTGAACACTTTTCACATTCTCCCATGCAACGTGGGTTCTAGGCCTCCCTTCATGCAAAATCTTAAGGTCCTAGCTCATTTCGAAGGCACCAAAGCCGTCTAAAAAGTCATTGATCGATAACAAAACTTAAATTGTACTGCTGCTTTATGGCTATTACATCAACTTAGAAGCTTCTTCTATGTTCTTCTATGGTGCGTATAGTGTCTCCGCATACCGCAGCACGAGAAATAGCTTTACACACGATATATATAAATGTTTGAGAGAGAAGAGCGGCAAATGTGACGACCTGGCATGAAGTTGATTCCATAGCAAATGACGAAAACGTACGGATTTCTAACGATTTTACTACATATCAACACTTATCACATTCTCCCGTGCAACGTGTGTGCTAGACCTCCCTTCTTTCAAAATCGTAAGGTCCTAGCTCATGTCCAAGGCAGAAAAGCCGTCTAAAAAGTTAATAATCGATAACTAAGACTTGAATTGTACTGCCTCTTAGTGGCTATTACATCAACTTAGAAGCTTCTTCTGTTTTCTACTATGGTGCGTATAGTGTCTCCACATACCACAGCACGCGACATAGCTTTGCACAAGATAAATATAATCGTTTCAGAGACAAGAGCGGCAAATGTGACAATCAGGCATGAAGTTGATTCGACAGCAAGTGAAGAAAACGTGCGGATTTCTCAGGTTTTTACTACGTATGAACACTTTTCACATTCTCCCATGCAACGTGGGTGCAAGACCTCCTTTGATGCAAAATCTTAAGTCCTACCTCATGTCCAAGGCAGCAAAGCCGTCTAAAAAGTCAATAATCGATAATTAAAACTTTAATTCTACTGCTGCATACTGGCTATTACATCAACTTATAGGTTTCCTCTACTATGGTTCGTATAGTGTCTCCGCGTACCGCAGCACGAGACATAGCTTCGCACACGATAAATATAATCGTTTCTCAGAGAAGAGGGGCAAATGAGACGACCTGGCATAACGTTGATTCTATACCAAATGAGGAAAAAATGAAAATTTTTCTAGTTTTTACTACGTATGTACACTTGTGACATTCTCCCATGCAACGTGGGTGCTAGACCTCCCTTCATGCAAAATCGTAAGCTACTAGCTCTTGTCCAAAGCACCAAAGCCGTATAAAAAGTCAATAATTGATAACTAAAACCTGAATTGTACTGCTGCTTTCTTTCTACTACATCAAATTAGAGGGTTGTTCTGTGTTCTACTATGGTGCGTATAGTGACTCCGCATTCCACAGCACGCGACATAGGTTTGCACACGATAAATATTATCGTTTCAGTGAGAAGAGCGGCAAATGTGACGACCTGGCGTGAAGTTGATTCGATAGCAAATGAAAAAAATGTGCGGATTTCTCAGGTTTTTAATAGATATGAACACTTCTCACATTCTCCCATGCAACATGGGTGCAAGACCTCTCTTCATGTAGAATCGAAAGGTCCTAACTCACGTCCAAGTCACCAAAGCGGTTTAAGAAGTCAATAATCGAGAACTAAAACTTGAATTTTACTACTGCTTACTGGCTATTACATCAACATAGAGGCTTCTACTGTGTTCTACTATGGTGCGTATAGTCTCTCCGCATACCACAGCACGCGACATAGCTTTGCACACGATAAATATAATCGTTTCATTGAGAAGAGCGCCAAATGTGACGACCTGGCATGAAGTTGATTCGATATCAAATGACGAAAACGTGCGGATTTCTCAGGTTTTACTACATATGAACACTTTTCACATTCTCCCATGCAACGTGGGTGCTAGACCTCCCTTCATGCAAAATCTTAAGGTCTTAGCTCATGTCCAAAGCACCAAAGTCGTCTAAAAAGTCAATAATCGATAACTAAGACTTGAATTGTACTGCCTCTTGGTCGCTATTACATCAACTTGGAAGCTTCTTCTGTGTTCTACTATGGTGCGTATAGTCTCTCCGCATACCACAGCACGCGAAATAGGTTGGCACACATTAAATATAATCTTTTCAGAGAGAAGAGCGTCAAATGTGACGACCTGGCATGAAGTTGATTCGATAGCAAATGACGAAAACGTGCGGATTTCTCAGGTTTTTACTACATATGAACACTTTTCACATTCTCCCATGCAACGTGGGCGCTAGACCTCCCTTCATGCAAAATCTTAAGGTCCTACCTCATGTCCAAGGCAGCAAAGCCGTCTAAAAAGACAATAATCGATAATTAAAACTTGAATTGTACTGCTGCTTACACTCTATTACATCAAATTAGAAGCTCCTTCTGTGTTCTACTATGGTGCATATAGTGTCTTCGCATTCCACAGCACGCGACATAGCTTTGCACACGATAATTATTACCGTTTCAGTGAGAAGAGCGGCAAATGTGACGATCTGGCATGAAGTTGATTCGATAGCAAATAAAAAAAACATGCCGATTTCTCAGGTTTTTACTACATTTGAACACTTTTCACATTCTAACATGCAACGTGGGTGCTAGACCTCCCTTCATGCAAAATCTTAAGGTCCTAGCTCATGTCCAAGGCACCAAAGCCATGTAAAAATTCAATAATCGATAACTAAAACTTGAATTGTACTGTTGCTTACTGTCTATTACATGAACTTAGAAGCTTCTTCTGTGTTCTACTATGGTGCGTATAGTGTCTCCGCATACCACACCACGCGAAAAAGCTTTCCACACGATATATATATAAATGTTTCAGAGAGAAGAGCAGCAAATGTGAAGACCTAGCATGAAGTTAATTCGATAGCAAATGACACAAACGTTCGGATTTCTCAGGTTTTTAATAGATATGAACACTTCTCACATTCTCCAATGCAACGTGGGTGCAAGACCTCCCTTCATGCAGAATCGAAAGGTCCTAGCTCACGTCCAAAGAACCAAAGCCGTGTAAAAAGTCAATAATCGATAACTAAGACTTGAATTGTACTGCCTCTTAGTCGCTATTACATCAACTTAGAAGCTTCTTCTGTGTTCTACTATGGTGCGTATAGTGTCTCCGCATACCACAGAACGAGACATAGCTTTGCACACGATAAATATAAACTCTTCAGAGAGAAGATCGGCAAATATGACGACCTGGCATGAAATTGATTCGATACCGAATGACAAAAATGAATGGATTTCTCAGGTTTTTACTACGTCTGAACACTTTTCACATTCTCCCTTGCAACTTGGGTGCTAGACCTCCCTTCATGCAGAATCTTAAGGTCCTAGCTCATGTCCAAGGCACCAAAGCGCTTTAAGAAGTCAATAATCGATAACTAAAACTTGAATTTTACTGCTGCTTACTAGCTATTACATCAACATAGAAGTTTCTTCTGTGTTCTACTATGGTGCGTTTAGTGTCTCCGCATACCAATGCACGCGACATAGGTTGGCACTCATTAAATATAATCGTTTCAGAGAGAAGAGCGTCAAATGTGACGACCTGGCATGAAGTTGATTCGATAGCAAATGACGAAAACGTGCGGATTTCTCAGGTTTTTACTACATATGAACACTTTTCACATTCGGCCATGCAACGATGGTGCTATACATCACTTCATGCAAAATCTAACGGTCCTAGCTCATGTCCAAGGCACCAAAGCCGTCTAAAAAGTCAATGATCGATAACTAAAACTTAAATTGTAATGTTGCTTAGTGACTATTACATCAACTTAGAAGCTTCTTCTGTGTGCTACTATGGTGCGTATAGTCCTTCCGCATACCACAGCAAGCGATATAGGTTGGCACATGTTAAATATAATCTTTTCAGAGAGAAGAGCGTCAAATGTGACGACCTGGCATGAAGTTGATTCGATAGCAAATGAGGAAAACGTGCGGATTTCTCAGGTTTTTACTACATATGAACACTTTTCACATTCTCCCATGCAACGTGGGCGCTAGACCTCCCTTCATGCAAAATCTTAAGGTCCTACCTGATGTCCAAGGCAGCACAGCCGTCTAAAAAGTCAATAATTGATAACTAAATCTTGAATTGTACTGCTGCTTACTTTCTGTTACATCAAATTAGAAGCTTCTTCTGTGTTCTCCTATGATGCGCATAGTGACTCCACATACCACAGCATGCGACATAGCTGTACACACGATAAATAGAATCGTTTCATTGAGAAGAACGTCAAATGTGTCGACCTGGCATGAAGTTGATTCGAAAGCAAATGACAAAAACGTTCGGATTTCTTAGGTTTTTAATAGATGTGAACACTTCTCACATTCTCTTATGAAACGTGGATGCATGACCTCCCTTCGTGCAGAATCGTGTGGTCCCAGCTCATGCCAAGGCACCAAAGCGGTTTAAGAAGTCAATAATCGATAACTAAAACTTGAATTTTACTGCTTCTTACTGGCTATTACATCAACATAGTAGCTTCTTCTGTGTTCTACTATGGTGCGTGTAGTGGCTCCTTATACCACAGCACGACACTTTGCTTTGCACACGATAAATATAATCGTTTCAGTGAGAAGAGCGGCGAAGATGACGACCTGGCATGAAGTTGACTCGATAGGAAATGACGAAAACGTGCGGATATCCCACGTTTTTAATACATATGAACACTTTTTACATTCTCCCGTGCAACGTGTGTACTAGAGCTGACTTCATGCAAAATCGTAAGGTGTAGCTCATGTCCAAGGCACCAAAGCCATCTAAAAAGTCAATAATCGATATCTAAAACTTAAATTGTACTGCTGGTTACTGGCTATTACATCAGCTTAGAAGCTTCTTCTCTGTTCTGCTATGGTGCGAATAGTGGCTCCGCATACCACAGAACGCGACATAGCTTTGCACACTATAAATATAATCGTTTCATTGAGAAGAGCGCCAAATGTGACGACCTGGCATGAAGTTGATTCGATAGCAAATGACGAAGACGTGCGGATTTCTAACGTTTTTACTATATATGAACACTTATCACATTCTCCCGTTAAACGTGGGTGCTAATCGTCCCTTCATGCAAAGTCGTAAGGTCCTAGATCGTGTCCAAGGCACCAAAGCCGTCTAAATAGTCAGTAATCGATAACTAAAACTTGAATTGTACTGGTCCTTACTCGCAATTACAACAACTTATAAGCTTCTGCTATGTTCTACTATGGTGCGTATAGTGTCTCCACATACCACAGCACGCTACATAGCCGCGCACACGATAAATATAATCGTTTCTCAGAGAAGAGCGGCAAATGTGACGACCTGGCGTAACGTTGATTCGATACCAAGTGACGAAAACGTGCAAATTTTTCTAGTTTTTACTACGTATGAACACTTTTGACATTCTCCCATGCAACGTGGGTGCTAGACCTCCCTCATGCAAAATCTTAAGCTCCTAGCTCTTGTCCAAAGCACCAAAGCCGTCTACAAGGTCAATAATTGATAACTAAAACTTGAATTGTACTGCTGCTTACCTTCTATTACATCAAATTAGAAGCTTGTCCTGTGTTCTACTATGGTACGTATAGTGTCTCCGCATTCCACAGCACTCGACTTAACTTTGCACACGATAAATATTATCGGTTCAGTGAGAAGAGCGGCAAATGTGACGACCTGGCATGAAGTTGATTCGATAGCAAATGAAAAAAACGTGCGGATTTCTCAGGTTTTTAATAGATTTGAACACTTCTCACATTCTCCCATGCAACATGGGAGGATGACCACCCTTCATGCAGAATCGAAAGGGCCTAGCTCATGTCCAAGGCACCAAAGCCGTCTAAAAAGTCAATAATCGATAACTAAGACTTGAATTGTACTGCCTCTTGGTCGCTATTACATCAACTTAGAAGCTTCTTCTGTGTTCTACTGTGGTGCGTATAGTCTCTCCGCATACCACAGCACGCGACATAGGTTGGCACACATTAAATATAATCTTTTCAGAGAGAAGAGCATCAAATGTGACGACCTGGCATGAAGTTGATTCGATAGCAAATGACGAAAACGTGCGGATTTCTCAGGTTTTTACTACATATGAACACTTTTCACATTCTCTCATGCAACGTGGGCGCTAGACCTCCCTTCATGCAAAATCTTAAGGTCCTACCTAATGTCCAAGGCACCAAAGCCATGTAAAAATTCAATAATCGATATCTAAAACTTAAATTGTACTGCTGCCTACTGGCTATTACATCAACTTAGAAGCTTCTTGTATGTCCTTCTTAGGTGCGTATACTGTCTCCGCATACCATAGCACGCCAAATAGCTTTACACACGATATATATAAATGTTTCAAAGAGAAGAGCAGCAAATGTGACGACATGGCATGAAGTTGATTCGATAGCAAATGACAAAACAGGGGGATTTCTCAGGTTTTTAATATATATGAACACTTCTCACATTCTCCCATGCAACGTGGATGCAAGACATCCCTTCATGCAGAATCTTAAGGTCCTAGCTCATGTCCAAAGCACCTAAGCCGTCTAAAAAGTAAATGACCGATAACTAGAACTTAAATTGTAATGTTGCTTACTGGCTATTACATCAACTTAGAAGCTTCTTCTGTGTTCTACTATGGTGTATATAGTGTCTCCGCAGACCACAGCCCGCAACATAGCTTTGCAAAAGAATAAATATAATCGTTTCTGAGAGAAGAGCGGCAAATATTACGACCTGGCATGAAGTTGATTCGATACCAAGTGACGAAAACGTGCGGATTTCTCAGGTTTTTACCACGTATGAACACTTTTCACATTCTCCCATGCAACGTGGATGTTAGACCTCCCTTCATTCTGAATCTTGAGTTCCTAGCTCATGTCGGAGGCACCAAAGCTATCTAAAAAGTCAATAGTCGATATCTAAAACTTAAATTGTTGTGCTGCTTACTGGCTTTTACATCTACTTAGAAGGTTCTTCTGCGTTCCACTATGGTGCGTATAGTGTCTCCGCATACCACAGCACGCGACATAGCTTTGCACACGATAAATATAATCGTTTCAGTGAGAAGAGCGGCAAATGTGACGACCTGGCATAAAGTTGACTCGATAGCAAATGACGAAAACGTACGGATTACTCACGTTTTTCTACATATATACACTTTTCACATTCACGAATGCAACGTTTATGCTAGACCTAACTTCATGCAAAATCGTAAGGTCCTAGCTCATGTCCAAGGCACCAAAAACTTCTAAAAAGTCAATAATCGATAACTAAAACTTGAATTGTACTGCTGCCAACTGAATTATACATCAACTTAGAAGCTTCTTCTGTGTTCTACTAAGGTGCGTATAGTGTCTCCGCATACCACAACACGCCACATAGCTTTGCACACGATAAATACAATCGTTTCTGAGACAAGACGGCAAATGTGATGATCTTTTATGAGATGATTCGATGGCAAATGACGAAAACGTACCGATTTCTCAGGTTTTTACTACATATGAATACTTTTCACATTCTCCCATGCAACGTGGGTGCTAGACCTCCCTCATGCAAAATCTTAAGCTCCTAGCTCTTGTCCAAAGCACCAAAGCCGTCTACAAGGTCAATAATTGATAACTAAAACTTGAATTGTACTGCTGCTTACTTTCTATTACATCAAATTAGAAGCTTGTTCTGTGTTCTACTATGGTACGTATAGTGTCTCCGCATTCCACAGCACTCGACTTAGCTTTGCACACGATAAATATTATCGGTTCAGTGAGAAGAGCGGCAAATGTGACGACCTGGCATGAAGTTGATTCGATAGCAAATGAAAAAAACGTGCGGATTTCTCAGGTTTTTAATAGATTTGAACACTTCTCACATTCTCCCATGCAACATGGGAGGAAGACCACCCTTCATGCAGAATCGAAAGGGCCTAGCTCATGTCCAAGGCACCAAAGCCGTCTAAAAAGTCAATAATCGATAACTAAGACTT
Source organism: Schistocerca gregaria (assembly GCF_023897955.1). Lineage (NCBI taxonomy): Eukaryota > Metazoa > Arthropoda > Insecta > Orthoptera > Acrididae > Schistocerca > Schistocerca gregaria. Next base: position 25,057,300 of record NC_064923.1, on the reverse strand, counting down.
GAATTGTACTGCCTCTTAGTCGCTATTACATCAACATACAAGCTTCTTCTGTGTCCTACTATGGTGCGTATAGTGTCTCCGCATACCACAGCACGAGATATAGCTTTGCACACCATAAATATAATCTTTTCAGAGAGAAGAGCGGCAAATATGACGACCTGGCATGAAATTGATTCGATACCAAATGACGAAAACGAGCGGATTTCTCAGGTTTTTACTACGTCTGAACACGTTTCACATTCTCCCATGCAACGTGGGTGCGAGACCTCCCTTCATGCACAATCTTAAGGTCTTAGCTCGTGTGTAAGGTACCAAAGTCGTCTAAAGAGTCAATAATCTATAACTAAGACTTGAATTGTACTGCCTCTTGGTCGCTATTACATCAACTTAGAAGCTTCTTCTGTGTTCTACTATGGTGCGTATAGTCTCTCCGCATACCACAGCACGCGACATAGGTTGGCACACATTAAATATAATCTTTTCAGAGAGAAGAGCGTCAAATGTGACGACCTGGCATAAAGTTGATTCGATAGCAAATGACGAAAACGTGCGCATTTCTCAGGTTTTTACTACATATGAACACTTTTCACATTCTCCCATGCTACGTGGGCGCTAGACCTCCCTTCATGCAAAATCTTAAGGTCTTTGCTCGTGTGTAAGGCACCAAAGCCGTCTAAAAAGTCAATATTCGATAATTAAAACTTTAATTGTACTGCTGCATACTGGCTATTACATCAACTTATAGGCTTCCTCTACTATGGTTCGTATAGTGTCTCCGCGTACGGCAGCACGCGGCATAGCTTCGCACACGATAAATATAATCGTTTCTCAGAGAAGAGGGGCAAATGAGACGACCTGGCATAACGTTGATTTGATACCAAATGACGTAAAAGTGAAAATTTTCTGGTTTTTACTACGTATGAACACTTTTGACATTCTCCAAAGCAACGTGGGTGCTAGACCTAACTTCATGCAAAATCTTAAGCTCCTAGCTCTTGTTCAAAGCACCAAAGCCACCTAAAAAGTCAATAATTTATAACTAAATCCTTAATTGTACTGCTGCTTACTTTCTATTACATCAAATTAGAAGCTTGTTCTGTGTTCTACTATGGTGCGTATAGTCTCTCCGCATACCACAGCACGCGACATAGCTTTGCACACGATAAATATAATCGTTTCAATGAGAAGAGCGCCAAATGTGACGACCTGGCTTGAAGTTGATTCGATATCAAATGACGAAAACGTGCGGATTTCTCAGGTTTTTACTACATATGAACACTTTTCACATTCTCCCATGCAACGTGGGTGCTAGACCTCCCTTCATGCAAAATCTTAAGGTCTTAGCTCGTGTGTAAGGCACCAATGTCGTCTAAAGAGTCAATAATCGATAACTAAGACTTGAATTGTACTGCCTCTTGGTCGCTATTACATCAACTTAGAAGCTTCTTCTGTGTTCTACTATGGTGCGTATAGTCTCTCCGCATACCACAGCACGCGTCATAGGTTGGCACACATTAAATATAATCTTTTCAGAGAGAAGAGCGTCAAATGTGACGACCTGGCATGAAGTTGATTCGATAGTAAATGACGAAACCTTGCGGATTTCTCACGTTTTTACTACATATGACCACTTTTCACATTCTCCAGTGTAACACGTGTGCTAGACCTCCCTTCATGCAAAATCGTATGGTCCTAGCTCATGTCCAAGGCACCAAAGCCGTCTAAAAAGTCAATAATCGATAACTAAGACTTGAATTGTACTGCCTCTTAATGGCTATTACATCAACTTAGATGCTTCTTCTGTGTTCTACTATGGTGCGTTTAGTGTCTCCACATACCGCAGCACACGACATAGCCGCGCACACGATAAATATAATCGTTTCTCAGAGAAGAGCGGCAAATGTGACGACCTGGCGTAACGTTGATTCGATACCAAGTGACGAAAACGTGCACATTTTTCTAGTTTTTACTACGTATGAACACTTTTGACATTCTCCCATGCAACGTGGGTGCTAGACCTCCCTCATGCAAAATCTTAAGCTCCTAGCTCTTGTCCAAAGCACCAAAGCCGTCTACAAGGTCAATAATTGATAACTAAAACTTGAATTGTACTGCTCCTTACTTTCTATTACATCAAATTAGAAGCTTGTTCTGTGTTCTACTATGGTACGTATAGTGTCTCCGCATTCCACAACATTCGACTTAGCTTTGCACACGATAAATATTATCGGTTCAGTGAGAAGAGCGGCAAATTTGACGACCTGGCATGAAGTTGATTCGATAGCAAATGAAAAAAACGTGCGGATTTCTCAGGTTTTTAATAGATTTGAACACTTCTCACATTCTCCCATGCAACATGGGAGGAAGACCACCCTTCATGCAGAATCGAAAGGGCCTAGCTCATGTCCAAGGCACCAAAGCCGTCTAAAAAGTCAATAATCGATAACTTAGACTTGAATTGTACTGCCTCTTAGTCGCTATTACATCAACATAGAAGCTTCTTCTGTGTCCTACTATGGTGCGTATAGTGTGTCCGCATACCACAGCACGAGATATAGCTTTGCACACCATAAATATAATCTTTTCAGAGAGAAGAGCGGCAAATATGACGACCTGGCATGAAATTGATTCGATACCAAATGACGAAAACGAGCGGATTTCTCAGGTTTTTACTACATATGAACACTTTTCACATTCTCCCAAGCAACGTGGGCGCTAGACCTCCCTTCATGCAAAATCTTAAGGTCCTACCTAATGTCCAAGGCACCAAAGCCATGTAAAAATTCAATAATCGATATCTAAAACTTAAATTGTACTGCTGCCTACTGGCTATTACATCAACTTAGAAGCTTCTTGTATGTCCTTCTTAGGTGCGTATACTGTCTGCGCATACCATTGCACGCGAAATAGCTTTACACACGATATATATAAGTGTTTCAGAGAGAAGAGCAGCAAATGTGACGACATGGCATGAAGTTGATTCGATAGCAAATGACAAAACCGGGGGATTTCTCAGGTTTTTAATATATATGAACACTTCTCACATTCTCCCATGCAACGTGGATGCAAGACATCCCTTCATGCAGAATCTTAAGGTCCTAGCTCATGTCCAAAGCACCTAAGCCGTCTAAAAAGTCAATGACCGATAACTAGAACTTAAATTGTAATGTTGCTTACTGGCTATTACATCAACTTAGAAGCTTCTTCTGTGTTCTACTATGATGCGTATAGTGTCTCCGCATACCACAGCACGCGACATAGATTTGCACACGATAATTGTAATGGCTTCACAGAGAAGAGCGGCAAATGTGACGACCTGGCATAAAGTTGACTCGATAGCAAATGACGAAAACGTACGGATTACTCACGTTTTTCTACATATATACACTTTTCACATTCACCCATGCAACGTTTATGCTAGACCTAATTTCATGCAAAATCGTAAGGTCCTAGCTCATGTCCAAGGCACCAAAAACTTCTAAAAAGTCAATAATCGATAACTAAAACTTGAATTGTACTGCTGCTTACTGAATTATACATCAACTTAGAAGCTTCTTCTGTGTTCTACTAAGGTGCGTATAGTGTCTCCGCATACCACAACACGCTACATAGCTTTGCACACAATAAATACACTCGTTTCTGAGACAAGAGCGGCAAATGTGATGATCTTTTATGAGATGATTCGATGGCAAATGACGAAAACGTGCCGATTTCTCAGGTTTTTACTACATATGAACACTTTTCACATTCTCCCATGCAACGTATGTGCAAGACCTCCCTTCATGTAAAATCTTAAGGTCGTAGCTCATGTCCAAAGCACCAAAGCCGTCTACAAGGTCAATAATTGATAACTAAAACTTGAATTGTACTGCTGCTTACTTTCTATTACATCAAATTAGAAGCTTGTTCTGTGTTCTACTATGGTACGTATAGTGTCTCCGCATTCCACAGCACTCGACTTAGCTTTGCACACGATAAATATTATCGCTTCAGTGAGAAGAGCGGCAAATGTGACGACCTGGCATGAAGTTGATTCGATAGCAAATGAAAAAAACGTGCGGATTTCTCAGGTTTTTAATAGATTTGAACACTTCTCACATTCTCCCATGCAACATGGGAGGAAGACCACCCTTCATGCAGAATCGAAAGGGCCTAGCTCATGTCCAAGGCACCAAAGTTTATTCGACAGCAAATGACGATAACGTGAGGATTTCTCTGGTTTTTACTACAAATGAACCCTTTTTACAATCTCCCGTGCAACGTGGGTGCTAGACATCCCTTCATGCAAAATCGTAAGGTCCTAGCTCATGTCGAAGGCACCAAAGCCGGCTAAAAAGTCAATAATCGATAACTTAAACTTTAATTGTACTGCCCCTTATTGGCTATTATATCAAATTAGAAGCTTCTTCTGCGTTCTACTATGGTGAGTATAGTGTCTCCGCATACCAAAGCACGCGACATAGCTTTGCACACGATAAATATAATCGTTTCAGAGAGAAGAGCGGCAAAAGTGACGATCTGGCATGAAGTTGAGTCGATAGCAAATGACCAAAACGTGCGTATTTCTCAGGATTTTACTACATATGTACACTTTTCATATTCATCATAAGTCAATAATCGATAACTAAAACTTGAATTGAACTGCATCTTATTGGCTATTACATCAACTTAGAAGCTTCTTCTGTGTTCTACTATAGTGCTTACGGTGCCTCCGCATACCACAGCACGCGACATAGCATTGCACACGATAAATTTAATCGTTTCAGAGAGAAGAGCGGCAAATATGACGATCTGGCATGAGGTTGATTCGATAGCAAATGTCGCAAACGTGTCGATTTTTCAGGTTTTTACTACATATGAACAATTTTCACATTCTCCCGTGGAACGTGGGAGCTAGACCTCCACTTCATGCAAAATCGTAAGGTCCTAGCGCATGTCCAACGCATCAAAGCCGGCTAAAAAGTCAATAATCGATAACTAAAACTTGAATTGAACTGCCCCTTATTGGCTATTACATCAACTTAGAAGCTGCTTCTGTGTTCTACTATGGTGCGTGTAGTGTATCCGCATACCGCAGCACGGGACATAGCTTTGCACACGATAAATATTATGGTTTCAGAGAGAAGAGCGGCAACTGTGACGATCTGGCATGAAGTTGATTCGATAGCAAATGAAGAAAACGTGTCGATTTCTCAGGTTTGTACTACATATGAACACTTTTCTCATTCTCCCGACCAACGTGGGTGCTAGACCTCCACTTCATGCAAAATCGTAACGTCCTAAAGCATGTCCAAGGAACCAAAGCCGGCTAAAAATTTAACAATCGATAACTAAAACTTGAATTGTACTGCCTCTTATTGGCTATTACATCAACTTAGAAGCTTCTTCTGTGTTCTAATATAGTGCGTATAGTGTATCCGCATACCGCAGCACGGGACATAGCTTTGCACACGATAAATATAATGGTTTCAGAGAGAAGAGCGGCAAATGTGACGATCTGGCATGAAGTTGATTCGATAGCAAATGAAGAAAACGTGTCGATTTCTCAGGTTTGTACTACATTTGAACACTTTTCACATTCTACCGTGCAGTGTGGGTGCTAGACCTCACTTCATGAGAAATCGTAACGTCCTAAAGCTTGTCCAAGGAACCAAAGCCGGCTAAAAAGTTAATAATCGATAATTAAAACTTGAATTTTACTGCCTCTTATTGGCTATTACATCAACTTAGAAGCTTCTTCTGTGTTCTACTATAGTGCGTGTAGTGTCTCCGCATACCGCAGCACGCGACATAACTTTGCACACGATAAATATAATGGTTTCAGAGAGAAGAGCGGCAAATTTGACGATCTGGCATGAAGTTGATTCGATAGCAAATGACGAAAAAGTGCGGATTTATCAGGTTTGTACTACATATGAACACTTTTCACATTCTACCGTGCAGTGTGGGTGCTAGACCTCACTTCATGCAAAATCGTAAGGTCATAGCTAATATCCAAGGCACCAAAGCCGGCTAAAAAGTCATTAATCGATAACTATAACTTAAATTGAACTGCCTCTTATTGGCTATTACATCAACTTAGAAGCTTCTTCTGTGTTCTACTATGGTGCGTATAGTGTCTCCCCATACCACAGCACGCGACATAGCTTTGCACACGATAAATATAATCGTTTCAGAGAGAAGAGCCGCAAATGTGACGATCTGGGATGACGTTGATTCCATAGCAAATGACGAAAACTTGCGGATTTCTCAGGTTTTTACTACATATGAACACATTGCACATTCTCCCGTGCGACGTGGGTGCTAGACCTCACTTCATGCAAAATTGTAAGGTCCTAGCTCATGTCCAATGCACCAGAGTCGGCTAAAAAGTCAATAATCGATAGCTAAAACTTGAATTGAACTGCCTGATCTGGCATGAATCTGATTCTATAGCAAATGACGAAAGGGAGCGGATTTCTCAGGTTTTTACTACATATGAACCATTTTCAGATTCTCCCGTGCATTGTGGGTGCTAGACCTCCCTTCATGCAAAATCGTAAGGTCCTAGCTCATGTGCAAGACACCAAAGCCGGCTAAAAAGTCAATAATCGATAAATAAACTTGAATTGTACTGCCTCTTATTCTCTAATACATCAACTTAGAAGCTTCTTCTGTGTTCTACTATGGTGCGTATAGTGTCTCCCCATACCACAGCACGCGACATAGCTTTGCACACGATAAATATAATCGTTTTAGAGAGAAGAGCGGCAAATTTGACGATCTGGCATGAAGTTGATTCGATAGCAAATGACGAAAAAGTGCGGATTTATCAGGTATGTAATACATATGAACACTTTTCACATTCTCCCGTGCAACATGGGTGCTATACCTCCCTTCATGCAAAATCGTAAGGTCCTAGCTCATGTCCAAGGCACCAAAGCCAACTAAAAAGTTAATAAATTTTAGTGCCTCTTATTGGCTGTTACATCAACTTAGTAGCTCCTTCTGAGTTCTACTATGGTGCGTATAGTGTCTCCGCATACCACAGCACGCGACATAGCTTTGCACACGATAAATATAATCGTTTCAGAGAGAAGAGCGGCATATGTGACGATCTGGCATGAAGTTGATTCGATAGCAAATGACGAAAAGGTGTCGATTTCTCAGGTTTTTACAACATATGAACACTTTTCACATTCTCCCGTGCGATGTGGGTGCTAGACCTATCTTCATGCAAAATCGTAAGGTCCTGGCTCATGTCCAAGGCACCAAAGACAGCTAAGAAGTCAATAATCGATAGCTAAAACTTGAATTGTACTGCATCTTATTGGCTATTACATCAACTTAGAAGCTTTTTCTGTGTTCTACTATAGTTCGTATAGTGTCTCCACATACCACAGCACGCGACATACCTTGGCACACGATGAATATAATCGTTTCAGAGAGAAGAGCGGCAAATGTGGCGATCTGGCATGAAGTTGATTCGATAGCAAATGAAGAAAACGTGTCGATTTCTCAGGTTTTTACTACATATGAACAATTTTCACATTCGCTCGTGCAACGTGGGTGCTAGACCTCCCGTCATGCAAAATCGTAAGGTCCTATCTCCTGTCCAAGGCAACAAAGCCGGCTAAAAGTGAATAATCGATAACTAAAATTTGAATTTAACTGCTTCTTACTGGCTCTTACATCAACTTAGAAGCTTCTTCTGTGTTCTACTATGGTGCGTATAGTGTCTCCGCATACCACAGCACGCGACATAGCTTTGCACACGATAAATATAATCATTTCAGAGAGAAGAGCGGCATATGTGACTATCTGGCATGAAGTTGATTCGATAGCAAATGACGAAAAGGTGTCGATTTCTCAGGTTTTTACAACATATGAACACTTTTCACATTCTCCCGTGCGATGTGGGTGCTAGACCTATCTTCATGCGAAATCGTAAGGTCCTGGCTCATGTCCAAGGCACCAAAGCCAGCTAAGAAGTCAATAATCGATAGCTAAAACTTGAATTGTACTGCATCTTATTGGCTATTACATCAACTTAGAAGCTTTTTCTGTGTTCTACTATAGTTCGTATAGTGTCTCCACATACCACAGCACGCGACATAGCTTTGCACACGATGAATATAATCGTTAAAGAGAGAAGAGCGGCAAATGTGGCGATCTGGCATGAAGTTGATTCGATAGCAAATGAAGAAAACGTGTCGATTTCTCAGGTTTTTACTACATATGAACACTTTTCACATTCTCCCATGCAACGTGTGTGCTAGACCTCCCTTCATGCAAAATCGTAAGGTCCTAGCTCATGTCCAAGGCACCAAAGCCGGCTAAAAGTCAATAATCGATAACTAAAACTTGAATTGTACTGCCTCTTGTTAGCTATTACTTCAACTTGGAAGCTTCTTCTGTGTTCTACAATAGTGCGTATAGTGTCTCCGCATACCACAGCACGCGACATAGCTTTGCGCAGGATAAATAAATACACTCCTGGAAATGGAAAAAAGAACACTTTGACACCGGTGTTTCAGATCCACCATTCTTGCTCCGGACATTGCGAGAGGGCTGTACAAGCAATGATCACACGCACGGCCAGCGGACACACCAGGAACCGAGTTGTTGGCCGTCGAATGGCGCTAGCTGCGCAGCATTTGTGCACCGCCGCCGTCAGTGTCAGCCAGTCTGCCGTGGCATACGGAGCTCCATCGCAGTCTTTAACACTGGTAGCATGCCGCGACAGCGTGGACGTGAACCGTATGTGCAGTTGACGGACTTTGAGCGAGGGCATATAGTGGGCATGCGGGAGGCCGGGTGGACGTACCGCCGAATTGATCAACACGTGTTGCGTGATGTCTCCACAGTACATCGATGTTGTCGCCAGTGGTCGGCGGAAGGTGCACGTGCCCGTCGACCTGGGACTGGACCGTAGCGACTCACGGATGCACGCCAAGACCGTAGGATCCTACGCAGTGCCGTAGGGGACCGCACCGCCACTTCCCAGCAAATTAGGGACACTGTTGCTCCTGGGGTATCGGCGAGGACCATTCGCAACCGTCTCCATGAAGCTGGGCTACGGTCCCGCACACCGTTAAGCCGTCTTCCGCTCACGCCCCAACATCGTGAAGCCCACCTCCAGTGGTGTGGCGACAGGCGTGAATGGAGGGACGAATGGAGACGTTTCGTCTTCAGCGATGAGAGTCGCTTCTGCCTTTGTGCCAATGATGGTCGTATGCGTGTTTGGCGCCGTGCAGGTGAGCGCCACAATCAGGACTGCATATGAACGAGGCACACAGGGCCAACACCCGGCATATTGGTGTGGGGAGCGATCTCCTACACTAGCCGTACACCTCTGGTGATCGTCGAGGGGACACTGAATAGTGCACGGTACATCCAAACCGTCATCGAACCCATCGTTCTACCATTCCTAGACCGGCAAGGAACTTGCTGTTCCAACAGGATAATGCACGTCCGCATGTATCCCGTGCCACCAAACGTGCTCTCGAAGGTGTAAGTCAACTACCCTGGCCAGCAAGATCTCCGGATCTGTCCCCCATTGAGCATGTTTAGGACTGGATGAAGCGTCGTCTCACGCGGTCTGCACGTCCAGCACGAACGCTGGTCCAACTGAGGCGCCAGGTGGAAATGGCATGGCAAGCCGTTCCACAGGACTACATCCAGCATCTCTAGGATCGTCTCCATGGGAGAATAGCAGCCTGCATTGCTGCGAAAGGTGAATATACACTGTACTAGTGAGGACATTGTGCATGCTCTGTTGATTGTGTCTATGTGCCTGTGGTTCTGTCCGTGTGATCATGTGATGTATATGACCCCACGAATGTGTCAATAAAGTTCCCCCTTCCTGGGACAATGAATTCACGGTGTTCTTACTTCAATTTCCAGGAGTGTATAATCGTTTCAGAGAGAAGAGCGGCAAATGTGACGATCTGGCATGAAGTTGATTCGATAGCAAATGACAGAAACGTGTGTATTTCTCAGGTTTTTACTACATATGAACACTTTTCACATTCTCCCATGCAACGTGGGTGCTAGACCTCCCTTCATGCAAAATAGTAAGGTCCTAGCTCATGTCCAAGCCACCAAAGCTGGCTAAAAAGGCAATAAACAAAACTTAAATTGTACTGCATCTTATTGGCTATTACATCAACTTAGAAGCTTCTTCTGTGTTCTACTATGGTGCGTATAGTGTCTCCGCATTCTACAGCACGCGTCATAGCTTTGCACACGATAAATATATTCGTTTCAGAGAGAAGAGCGGCAAATGTGACGATCTGGCATGAAGTTGTTTCGATAGCAAATGACGAAAACGTGTCGATTTCTCTGGTTTTTACTACATATGAACACTTTTCACATTCTCCCGTGCAACGTGGATGATAGACCTCCCTTCATGAGAACTCGTAAGGTCCTAGTTTATGTCCAAGGCACCAAAGCCGGCTAAAAAGTAAATAATCGATAACTAAAACTTGAATTGAACTGCCTCTTATTGGCTATTACATAAACTTAGAAGCTTCTTGTGTGTTCTACTATAGTGCGTATAGTGTCTCCACAAACCACAGCACGCGACATAGCTTTGCACACGATAAATTTAATCGTTTCAGAGATAAGAGTGGCAAATGTAACGATCTGTTTTAAAGTTGATACGATAGCAAATGACCAAAACCTTCGGATTTGTCAGTTTTTTACTACATTTGAACACTTTTCACATTCCCCCGTCCAACGTGAGTGCTAGACCTCCCTTAATGCGAAATAGTAGGGGCCTAGCACATGTCCAAGGCACCAAAGAAGGCTAAGAAGTAAATAATCGATAGCTAAAACTTGAATTGTACTGCCTCTCATTGGCTATTACATCAACTTAGAAGCTTCTTCTGTGTTCTACTATAGTGCGTATAGTGTCTCCGCATTCCACAGCACGCTACATAGCTTTGCACACGATCAATATAATCGTTTCAGAGAGAAGAGCGGCAAATGTGACGATCTGTCATGAAGTTCTACCGATAGCAAATTACGAAAACGTGTCGATTTCTCAGGTTTTTACTACATATGAACACTTTTCACATTCTCCCGTGCAACATGGGTGCTAGACCTCAGTTCATGCAAAATCGTATGGTCCTAGCTAATATCCAAGGCACCAAAGCCGGCTAAAAATCAATAATCGATAACTAAAACTTAAGTTGAACTGCAGCTTATTGGCTAATACATCAACTTAGAAGCTTCTTCTGTGTTCTACTATGGTGCGTATAGTATCTCCGCATACCACAGCACGCGACATAGCTTTGCACACGATAAATTTAAACGTTTCAGAGATAAGAGTGGCAAATATGACGATCTGTTTTAAAGTTGATTCGATAGCAAATGACCAAAACCTGCGGATGTGTAGGTTTTTACTACATATGAACACATTTCACATTCCCCCGTGCAACGTGGGTGCTAGACCTCACTTCATGCAAAATCGTAAGGTCCTAAAGCATGTCCGAGGAACCAAAGCCGGCTAAAAATTCAATAATCGATAACTAAAACTTGAATTGAACTGCCTTTTATTGGCTGTTACATCAACTTAGAAGCTTCTTCTGTGTTCTACTATGGTGCGTATAGTGTCTCCGCATACCACAGCATGCGACATAGCTTTGCACACGATAAATATAATCGTTTCAGAGAGAAGAGCGGCAAATGTGACGATCTTGGATGAAGTTGTATCCATAGCAAATGATGAGAACTTGAGGATTTCTCAGGTTTTCACTACATATGAACACGTTTCACATTCTCCCGTGCAACGTGTGTGCTAGACCTCCGTTCATGCAAAATCCTAAGGTCCTAGCGCATGTACAAGGCACCAAAGCCGGCAAAAAAGTCAATAATCGATATCCAAAACTTGAATTGATCTGCTTCTTATTGGCTATTACATCAACTTAGAAGCTTCTTCTGTGATCTGCTATGGTGCGTATTGTGTCTTCGCATACCACAGCACGCGACATAGCTTTGCACACGATAAATATATTCGTTTCAGCGAGAAGAGCGGCAAATGTGACGATCTGGCATGAAGTTGTTTCGATAGCAAATGATGAGAACTTGAGGATTTCTCAGGTTTTTACTACATATGAACACATTTCACATTCCCCCGTGCAACGTGGGTGCTAGACCTCCCTTCATGCAAAATCGTAAGGTCCTAGTGCATGTCCAAGGCACCAAAGCACGCTAAAAATCAATAACCGATATCCAAAACTTGAATTGATCTGCCTCTTATTGGCTATTACATCAACTTAGAAACTTCTTCTGTGTTCTACTATAGTGCGTATAGTGTCTCCGCATACCACAGCACGCGACATAGCTTTGCACACAATAAATATAATCGTTTCAGAGAGAAGAGCGGCAAATGTGACGATCCGGCATGAAGTTGATGCCATAGCAAATGACGAAAACTTGCGCATTTCTCAGGTTTTTAATACATATGAACACTTTTCACATTCCCCCGTGCAACGTGGGTGCTAGAACTCCAGTCATGCAAAATCGTAACGTCCTAAAGCATGTCCAAGGAACCAAAGCCGGCTAAAATGTCAATAATCGATAACTAAAACTTGAATTGAACTGCCTCTTATTGGCTGTTACATCAACTTAGAAGCTTCTTCTGTGATCTGCTATGGTGCGTATTGTGTCTTCGCATACCACAGCACGCGACATAGCTTTGCACACGATAAATATATTCGTTTCAGCGAGAAGAGCGGCAAATGTGACGATCTGGCATGAAGTTTTTTCGATAGCAAATGATGAGAACTTGAGGATTTCTCAGGTTTTTACTACATATGAACACATTTCACATTCCCCCGTGCAACGTGGGTGCTAGACCTCACTTCATGCAAAATCGTAAGGTCCTAGCTAACATCCAAGGCACCAAAGCTGGCTAAAAAGTCAATAATCGATAACGAAAACTTAAATTGAACAGCCTCTTATTTTCTAATACATCAACTTAGAAGCTTCTTCTGTGGTCTACTATGGTGCGTATAGTGTCTCCACATACCAGAGCAGGCGACATAGCTTGCACACCATAAATTTAATTGAACTACATTAGAACACTTTTCACATTCCCCCGTGCAATGTGGGTGCTAGACCTCCCTTCATGCAAAAACGTAAGGTACTAGCGCATGTCCAAGGCACCAAAGCTGGCTCAAATGTCAATAATCGTTAACTAAATCTTGAATTGAACTGCCTCTTATTGGCTATTACATCAACTTAGAAGCTTCTTCTGTGTTCTACTATAGTGCGCATAGTGTCTCCGCACATCACAGCACGCGACATAGCTTTGCACACGATAAATATATTCGTTTCAGTGAGAAGAGTGGCAAATTTGACGATCTGGCATGTAGTTGTTTCGATAGCAAACGACGAAAACCTGTCGATTTCTCAGGTTTTTACTACATATGAACACTTTTCATATTCTTCCGTGCAACATGGGTGCTAGCCCTCACTTCATGCAAAATCGTAAGGTCCTAGCTAATATCCAAGGCACCAAAGCTGGCTAAACAGTCAATAATCGATAACTAAAACTTAAATTGAACAGACTCTTATTGGCTATTACATCAACTTAGAAACTTCTTCTGTGTTCTACTATAGTGCGTATAGTGTCTCCGCATACCACAGCAGGCGACATAGCTTGCACACGATAAATATATTCGTTTCAGTAAGAAGAGAGGCAAATGTGACGATCTGGCGTGAAGTTGATTCGATAGCAAATGACGAAAAGGTGCGGATTTCTCAGGTTTTTACTACGTATGAAAACTTTTCACATTATTCCGTGCAACGTGGGTGCTAGGCCTCCCTTCATGCAAAATCGTTAGGTCCTAGGTAACATCCAAGGCACCAAAGCCGGCTAAAAATCAATAATCGAAAACTAAAACATAAATTGAACTGCCTCTTATTGGCTAATACATCAACTTAGAAACTTCTTCTGTGTTCTACTATGATGCGTATAGTGTCTCCGCATACCCCAGCAGGCGACATAGCTTGCATACGATAAATTTAATTGTTTCAGAGATAATAGTGGCAAATGTGACGATCTGTTTTAAAGTTGATTCGATAGCATATGACCAAATCCTTCGGATTTGTCAGGTTTTTACTACATTAGAACACTTTTCACATTCCCCCGTGCAACGTGGGTGCTAGACCTTCCTTCATGCAAAATCATAAGGTCCTAAAGCATCTCCAAGAAACCAAAGCCGGCTAAAAAATCAATAATCGATAACTAAAACTTGAATTGAACTGCCTCTTATTGGCTGTTACATCAACTTAGAATCTTCTTCTGTGTTCTACTATGGTGCGTATAGTGTCTCCGCATACCACAGCACGCGACATAGTTTTGCACACGATAAATATAATCGTTTCAGAGAGAAAGCGGCAAATGTGACGATCTGTCATGAAGTTCGACCGATAGCAAATGACGAACACGTGTCGATTTCTCAGGTTTTTACTACATATGAACACTTTTCACATTCTCCCGTGCAACATGGGTGCTAGCCCTCACTTCATGCAAAAACGTAAGGTCCTAGCTAATATCCAAGGCACCAAAGCTGGCTAAAATGTCAATAATCGACAACTAAAACATAAATTGATCAGACTCTTGTTTTCTAATACATCAACTTAGACGCTTCTTCTGTGTTCTACTATGGTGCGTATCGTGTCTCCGCATACCACCCCACGCGACATAGCTTTGCACACGATAAATTTAATCGCTTCAGAGATAAGAGTGGCAAATGTGACGATCTGTTTTAAAGTGATTCGATAACAAATGACCAAAACCTTCGGATTTGTCAGGTTTTTACTACATTTGAACACTTTTCACATTCCCCCGTGCAACGTGGGTCCTAGACCTCCCTTCATGCAAAAACGTAAGGTCCTAGCGCGTGTCCAAATCACCAAAGCTGGCTCAAAAGTCAATAATCGATAACTAAATCTTGAATTGAACTGCCTCTTATTGGCTATTACATCAACTTAGAAGCTTCTTCTGTGTTCTACTATGGTGCGTATAGTGTCTCCGCATTCTACAGTACGAGACATAGCTTTGCACACGATAAATATATTCGTTTCAGAGAGAAGAGCGGTAAATGTGACGATCTGTCATGAAGTACTATCGATAGCAAATGACGAAAACGTGTCGATTTCTCATGTTTTTACAACATATGAACACTTTTCACATTCTTCCGTGCTACGTGGGTGCTAGACCTCCATTCATTCAAAAACGTAAGGTCCTAGGTCATGTCCAAGGCACCAAAGCCGGCTAAAAATCAATAATCGATAACTAAGACTTAAATTGAACTGACTCTTATTGGTTTTTACATCAACTTAGAAGCTTCTTCTGTGTTCTACTATGGTGCGTATAGTGTTTCCGCATACCACAGCATGCGACATAGCTTTGCACACGATAAATTTAATCGTTTCAGAGATAAGAGTGGCAAATGTGACGATCTGTTTAAAGTTGATACGATAGCAAATGACCAAAACCTGTGGATTTGTCAGATTTTTACTACATATGAACACTTTTCACATTCCCCCGTGCAATGTGGGTGCTAGACCTCCCTTCATGCAAAATCGAAGGTTCCTAAAGCATGTCCAAGGAACCGAAGCCGGCTAAAAAGTCAATAATCGATAACTAAATCTTGAATTTAACTGACTCCCTTTGGATGCTACATCAACTTAGAAGCTTCTTCAGTGTTCTACTATGGTGCGTATAGTGTCTCCGCATACCACAGCACGCGACATAGCTTTGCACACGATAAATACATACGTTTCAGAGGGAAGAGTGGCAAATGTGACGATCTGGCATGAAGTTGTATCGATAGCAAATGACGAAAACGTGTGGATTACTACGGTTTTTAGTACATATGAATACTTTTCACATTCTCCCGTGCAACGTGGGTGCTAGACCTCAGTTCATGCGAAATTGTATGGTCCTAGCTCATGTCCAAGGTACCAAAGACGGCTATAAAGTAAATAATCCATAACTAAAATTTGAATTGTACTGCCTCTTATTGACTATTACATCAACTTAGAAGCTTTTTCTGTGTTCTACTGTAGTGCGTATAGTGTCTCCGCATACCACAGCACGCGACATAGCTTTGTACACGATAAATATAATCGTTTCAGAGAGAAGAGCGGCAAATGTTACGATCTGGCATGAAGTTGATTCGATAGCAAATGACGAAATGTGCGGATTTCTCAGGTTTTTACTACATTTGAACACTTTTCACATTCCCCCGTGCAATGTGGGTGCTAGACCTCCCTTCATGCAAAATCGTAAGGTCCTAAAGCATGTCCAAGGAACCGAAGCCGGCTAAAAAGTCAATAATCGATAACTAAAACTTGAATTGAACTATCTACATCTACACCTACATCCGTACTCCGCAAGCCACCTGACGGTGTGTGGCGGAGGGTCCCCTGAGTACCTCTATCGGTTCTCCCTTCTATTCCAGTCTCGTATTGTACGTGGAAAGAAGGATTGTCGGTATGCTTCTGTGTGGGCTCTAATCTCTCTGATTTTATCCTCATGGTCTCTTCGCGAGATATACGTTGGAGGGAGCAATATACTGCTTGACTCTTTGGTGAAGGTATGTTCTCGAAACTTTAACAAAAGCCCGTACCGAGCTACTGAGCTTCTCTCCTGCAGAGTCTTCCACTGGAGTTTATCTATCATCTCCGTAACGCTTTCGCAATTACTAAATGATCCTGTAACGAAGCGCGCTGCTCTCCGTTGGATCTTCTCTATCTCTTCTATCAACCCTACCTGGTGCGGATCCCACACTGCTGAGCAGTATTCAAGCATTGGGCGAACAAGTGTACTGTAACCTACTTCCTTTGTTGTCGGATTGCATTTCCTTAGGATTCTTCCAATGAATCTCAGTCTGGCATCTGCTTTACCGACGATCAACTTTATATGATCATTCCATTTTAAATCACTCCTAATGCTTACTCCCAGATAATTTATGGAATTAACTGCTTCCAGTTGCTGACCTGGTATTTTGTAGCTAAATGATAAGGGACCTATCTTTCTATGTATTCGCATCACATTACACTTCGCTACATTGAGATTCAATTGCCATTCCGTGCGCCATGCGTCAATTCGCTGCAGATCCTCCTGCATTTCAGTACAATTTTCCATTGTTGCAACCTCTCGATACACCACAGCATCATCTGCAAAAAGCCTCAATGAACTTCCGATGACATCCACCAGGTCATTTATGTATATTGTGAACAGCTATAGTCCTATGACACTCCCCTGCGGCACACCTGAAATCACTCTTACTTCGGAAGACTTCTCTCCATTGAGAATGACGTGCTGCGTTCTGTTATCTAGGAACTCCTCAATCCAATCACACAATTGATCTGATAGTCCGTATGCTCTTACTTTGTTCATTAAACGACTGTGGGGACTGTGTCAAACGCCTTGCGGAAGTCAAGAAACACGGCATCCACCTGTGAACCCGTGTCTAAGGCCCTCTGCGTCTCGTGGACGAATAGCGCGAGCTGGGTTTCACACGATCGTCTTTTTCGAAACCCATGCTGATTCTTACAGAGTAGATTTCTAGTCTCCAGAATAGACATTATACTCGAACATAATACGTGTTCCAAAATTCTACAACTGATCGACGTTAGAGATATAGGTCTATAGTTCTGCACATCTGTTCGACGTCCCTTCTTGAGAACGGGGATGACCTGTGCCCTTTTCCAATCCTTTGGAACGCTTCGCTCTTCTAGAGACCTACGGTACACCGCTGCAAGAAGGGGGGCAAGTTCCTTCGCGTACTCTGTGTAAAATCGAACTGGTATCCCATCAGGACCAGCGGCCTTTCCTCTTTTGAGCGATTTTAATTGTTTCTCTATCCCTCTGTCGTCTATTTCGATATCTACCATTTTGTCAACTGTGCGACAATCTAGAGAAGGAAGTACAGTGCAGTCTTCCTCTGTGAAACAGCTTTGGAAGAAGACATTTAGTAATTCGGCCTTTAGTCTGTCATCCTCTGTTTCAGTACCATTTTGGTCACAGAGTGTCTGGACATTTTGTTTTGATCCACCTACCGCTTTGACATAGGACCAAAATTTCTTACGATTTTCTGCCAAGTCAGTACATAGAACTTTACTTTCGAATTCATTGAAAGCCTCTCGCATAGCCTAATCACACTACATTTCGCTTCGCGTAATTTTTGTTTGTCTGCAAGGCTTTGGCTATGTTTATGTTTGCTGTGAAGTTCCCTTTGCTTCCGCACCAGTTTTCTAACTCGGTTATTGTACCACGGTGGCTCTTTTCCATCTCTTACGATCTTGCTTGGCACGTACTCATCTAACGCATATTGTACCATGGTTTTGAACTTTGTCCACTGATCCTCAACACTATCTGCACTTGAGACAAAACTTTTGTGTTGAGCCGTCAGGTACTCTGTAATCTGCTTTTTGTCACTTTTGCTAAACAGAAAAATCTTCCTACCTTCTTTAATATTTCTATTTACGGCTGAAATCATCGACGCAGTAACCGCTTCATGATCGCTGATTCCCTGTTCTGCATTAACTGATTCAAATAGTTCGGGTCTGTTTGTCACCAGAAGGTCTAATATATTATCGCCACTTGTCGGTTTTCTGTTTAACTGCTCAAGGTAGTTTTCAGATAAAGCACTTAAAAATATTTCACTGGATTCTTTGTCCCTGCCACCCCTTATGAACGTTTGAGTCTCCCAGTCTATAACCGGCAAATTAAAATCTCCACCCAGAACTATAACATGGTGGGGAAATCTATTCGAAATATTTTCCAAATTATTCTTCAGGTGCTGAGCCACAACAGCTGCTGAGCCCGGAGGCCTATAGAGACATCCAATTACCATGTCTGAGCCTGCTTTAACCGTGACCTTCACCCAAATCATTTCACAATTCGAATCTCCGTCAATTTCCTTCGATACTATTGCACTTCTTATCGCTATAAACACGCCTCCCCCTTCACTGTCCAGCCCATCTCTGCGGTATACATTCCAATCAGAGTTTAGGATTTCATTACTGTTTACGTCAGGTTTCAGCCAACTTTCTGTTCCTAGTACTATGTGGGCGTTGCGACATAGCTTTGCACAAGATAAATTTTATCGTTTCAGAGATAAGGCTGGCAAATGTGACGATCCGTTTTAAAGTTGATTCGATAGCAAATGACCAAAACCTGCGGATTTCTCAGGTTTTTACTACATATGAACACTTTTCACATTCTCCCGTGCAACGTGGGTGCTAGACCTCCCTTCATGCAAAATCGTAAGGTCCTACTGCGTCTCCAAGGCACCAAAGCCGGCTAAAAAGTAAATAATCGATAGCTAAAACTTGAATTAAACTGCCTCTTATTGGCTATTACATCAACTTAGAAGCCTCTTCTGTGTTCTACTATTGTGCGTACAGTGTCTCCGCATACCACAGCACGCGAATAGCTTTGCACACGATAAATATATTCTTTTCAGAGGGAAGAGCGGCAAATGTGACGATCTGGCATGAAGTTGATTCGATAGCAAATGACGAAAACGTGTCGCTTTCTCATGTTTTTACTACATATGAACACTTTTCACATTCTCCCGTGCAACGTGGGTGCTAGACCTCCCTTCATGCGAAATCGTAAGGCCCTATCTGATGTCCAAGGCACGAAAGCCGGCTAAAAAGTCATTAAGCGATAACTAAAACTTGAACTGCACTGCCTGTTATTGGCTATTACATCAACTTAGAAGCTTCTTCTGTGTTCTACTATAGTACGCATAGTCTCTCCGCATACCACAGCACGCGACATAGCTTTGCACAGGATAAATTTAATCGTTTCAGAGATAAGACTGGCAAATGTGACGATCCGTTTTAAAGTTGATTCGATAGCAAATGACCAAAACCTGCGGAGTTGTCAGGTTTTTACTACATATGAACCCTTTTCACATTCCCCCGTGCAACGTGGGGGCTAGACCTCCCTTCATGCAAAATCGTAAGGTCCTAGTGCATGGCCAAAGCACCAAAGCCGGCTACGAATTCAATAATCGATAACTAAAACTTGAATTGATCTGTCCCTTATTGGCTAATACATCAAATTAGAAGCTTCTTCTGTGTTCTACTATGGTGCGTATAGTGTCTCCGCATACCACAGCACGTACGACATAGCTTTGCACACGATAAATATATATTCGTTTCAGAGGGAAGAGTGGCAAATGTGACGATCTGGCATGAAGTTGTTTCGATAGCAAATGACGAAAACGTGTCCATTTCTCCGGTTTTTACTACATATGAACTCTTTTCACATTCGCCCGTGCAACGTGGGTGCTAGACCTCAGTTCATGTGAAATTGTATGGTACTAGCTCATGTCCAAGGCACCAAAGCCGGCTAAAAAGTCAATAATCGATAACTAAAACTTGAATTGTACTGCCTCTTATTGGCTATTACATCAACTTAGAAGCTTCTTCTGTGTTCTACTATGGTGCGTATAGTGTCTCCGCATTCTACAGCACGCGACATAGCTTTGCACACGATAAATTTAATCGTTTCAGAGATAAGAGTGGCAAATGTGACGATCTGTTTTAAAGTTGATTCGATAGCAAATGACCAAAACCTGCGGATTTGTCAGGTTTTTACTACATATGAACACTTTTCACATTCCCTTGTGCAACGTGGATGCTAGACCTCCCTTCATGCAAAATCATAAGGTCCTAAAGCATCTCCAAGGAACCAAAGCCGGCTAAAAAGTCAATAATCGATAACTAAAATTTGAATTGAACTGCCTCTTATTGGCTGTTACATCAACTTAGAAGCTTCTTCTGTGTTCTACTATGGTGCGTATAGTGTCTCCCCATACCACAACACGCGACATAGCTTTGCACACGATAAATATAATCGTTTCAGAGAGAAAGCGGCAAATGTGACGATCTGTTTTAAAGTTGATTCGATAGCAAATGACCAAAACCTGCTGAGTTGTCAGGTTTTTACTACATTTGAACACTTTTAACATTCCCCCGTGCAACGTGGGTGTTAGACCTCCCTTCATGCAAAAACGTAACGTCCTAGCGCGTGTCCAAGGCACCAAAGCTGGCTCAAAAGTCAATAATCGATAACTAAATCTTGAATTGAACTGCCTCTTATTGGCTATTACATCAACTTAGAAGCTTCTTCTGTGTTCTACTATGGTGCGTATAGTGTCTCCGCATTCTACAGTACGAGACATAGCTTTGCACACGATAAATATATTCGTTTCAGAGAGACGAGCGGTAAATGTGACGATCTGTCATGAAGTACTATCGATAGCAAATGATGAAAACATGTCGATTTCTCAGGTTTTTACTACATATGAACACTTTTCACATTCTTCCGTGCTACGTGGGTGCTAGACCTCTCTTCATGCAAAATCGTAAGGTCCTAGGTCATGTCCAAGGCACCAAAGAAGGCTAAAAATCAATAATCGATAACTAAAACTTAAATTGTACTGACTCTTAATGGTTTTTACATCAACTTAAAAGCTTCTTCTGCGTTCTACTATGGTGCGTATAGTGTCTCCGCATACCACAGCGCGCGACATAGCTTTGCCCACGATAAATTTAATCGTTTCAGAGATAAGAGTGTCAAATGTGACGATCTGTTTAAAGTTGATACGGTAGCAAATGACCAAAACCTGTGGATTTGTCAGGTTTTTACTACATATGAACACTTTTCACATTCCCCCGTGCAATGTGGGTGCTAGACCTCCCTTCATGCAAATTCGTAAGGTCCTAAAGTATGTCCAAGGAACCGAAGCCGGCTAAAAAGTCAATAATCGATAACTAAAACTTGAATTGAACTGACTGCCTTTGGATGTTACATCAACTTAGAAACTTCTTCTGTGTTCTACTATGGTGCGTATAGTGTCTTCGCATACCACAGCACGCGACATAGCTTAGTACACGATAAATATATTCTTTTCAGAGGTAAGAGCGGCAAATGTGACGATCTGGCATGAAGTTGATTCGATAGCAAATGACGAAAACGTGTCGATTTCTCATGTTTTTACTACATATGAACACTTTTCACATCCTCCCGTGCAACGTGGGTGCTAGACCTCACTTCATGCAAAATCGTAAGGTCCTAGCAAATATCCAAGGCACCAAAGCCGGCTAAAAGTCAATAATCGATATCTAAAACTTAAATTGAACTGCATCTTATTGGCTAATACATCAACTTAGAAGCTTCTTCTGTGTTCTACTATGGTGCGTATAGTGTCTCGGCATACCACAGCACGCGACATATCTTTGCACACGATAAATATATTCGTTTCAGTGAGAAGAGTGGCAAATGTGACGATCTGGCATGAAGTTGTTTCGATAGCAAACGACGAAAACCTGTCGATTTCTCAGGATTTTACTACATATGAACACTTTTCACATCCTCCCGTGCAACGTGGGTGCTAGACCTCACTTCATGCAAAATCGTAAGGTCCTAGCAAATATCCAAGGCACCAAAGCCGGCTAAAAGTCAATAATCGATATCTAAAACTTAAATTGAACTGCATCTTATTGGCTAATACATCAACTTAGAAGCTTCTTCTGTGTTCTACTATGGTGCGTATAGTGTCACGGCATACTACAGCACGCGACATAGCTTTGTACACGATAATTTTAATCGTTTCAGAGATAAGACTGGCAGATGTAACGATCCGTTTTAAAGTTGACTCGATAGCAAATGACCAAAACCTGCGGAGTTGTCAGGTTTTTACTACATATGAACACTTTTCACATTCCCCCGTGCATCGTGGGTGCTAGACCTCCCTTCATGCAAAATCGTAAGGTCCTAGCGCATGTCCAAGGCACCAAATCCGGCTAAAAAGTCAATAATCGATATCCAAAACTTGAATTGATCTGCCTCTTATTTTCTATTACATCAACTTAGAAGCTTCTTCTGTGTTCTACTATGGTGCGTATAGTGTCTCCGCATACCACATCACGGAACATAGCTTTACACACGATAAATATATTCGTTTCAGTGAGGACAGCGGCAAAAGTGACGATCTGGCATGAAGTTGTTTCGATAGCAAACGACGAAAACCTGTCGATTTCTCAGGTTTTTACTACATATGAACACTTTTCACATTCTCCCGTGCAACATGGGTGCTAGCACTCACTTCATGCAAAATCGTAAGGTCCCAGCGAATATCCAAGGCACCAAAGCTGGCTCAAAAGTCAATAATCGATAACTAAAACTTAAATTGAACAGACTCTTATTGGCTATTACATCAACTTAGAAACTTCTTCTGTGTTCTACTATAGTGCGTATAGTATCTCCGCATACTACAGCACGCGACATAGCTTTGCAAACGATAAATATAATCGTTTCAGAGAGAAGAGCGGCAAATGTGACGATCTGGCATGAAGTTGATTCGATAGCAAACGACTAAAACCTGTCGATTTCTCAGGTTTTTACTACTATTAAACAATTTTCACATTCTCCCGTGCAACATGGGTGCTAGCCCTCACTTCATGCAAAATCGTAAGGTCCTAGCTAATATCCAAGTCACCAAAGCTGGCTAAAAATCAATAATCGATAACGTAAACTTAAATTGAACTGCCTCTTATTGGCTAATACATCAACTTAGAAGCATCTTCTGTGTTCTACTATGGTGCGTATAGTGTCTCCACATACTACATCACGCGATATAGCTTTGTACATGACAAATATAATCGATTCAGACAGAAGAGCGGCAAATGTGTCGACTGCCATGAAGTTCTACCGATAGCAAATGACGAAAACGTGTCGATTTCTCAGGTTTTTACTACATATGAACACTTTTCACATTCTCCCGTGCAACATGGGTGCTAGCCCTCACTTCATGCAAAATCGTAAGGTCCTAGCTAATATCCAAGGCACCAAAGCTGGCTAAAAAGTATAGTGTCTCCGCATTCTACAGTACGAGACATAGCTTTGCACACGATAAATATATTCGTTTCAGAGAGAAGAGCGGTAAATGTGACGATCTGTCATGCAGTACTATCGATAGCAAATGACGAAAACTTGTCGATTTCTCAGGCTTTTACTACATATGAACACTTTTCACATTCTTCCGTGCTACGTGGGTGCTAGACCTCTCTTCATGCAAAATCGTAAGGTCCTAGGTCATGTCCAAGGCAACAAAGCTGGCTAAAAATCAATAATCGATAACTAAAACTTAAATTGTACTGACTTTTATTGGTTTTTGCATCAACTTACAAGCTTCTTCTGTGTTCTACTATGGTGCGTAAAGTGTCTCCGCATACCACAGCACGCGACATAGCTTAGCACAAGATAAATTTAATCGTTTCAGAGATAAGAGTGGCAAATGTGGCGATCGGTTTAAAGTTGATACGAATGCAAATGACGAAAACCTGTGGATTTGTCAGGTTTTTACTACATATGTACACTTTTCACATTCCCCCGTGCAATGTGGGTGCTAAACCTCCCTTCATGCAAAATCGTAAGGTCCTAAAGCATGTCCAAGTAACCGAAGCCGGCTAAAAAGTCAATAATCGATAGCAAAAACTTGAATTGAACTGACTCCCTTTGGATGTTACATCAACTTAGAAGCTTCTTCTGTGTTCTACTATGGTGCGTATAGTGTCACCGCATACCACAGCACGCGACATAGCTTAGCACACGATAAATACCTTCGTTTCAGAGGGAAGAGTGGCAAATGTGACGATCTGGCATGAAGTTGTTTCGATAGCAAATGACGAAAACGTGTGGATTTCTACGGTTTTTACTACATATGAACACTTTTCACATTCTCCCGTGCAACGTGGGTGTTAGACCTCAGTTCATGCGAATATGTATGGTCCTAGCTCATGTCCAAGGCACCAAAGACGGCTATAAAGTAAATAATCCATAACTAAAATTTGAATTGTACTGCCTCTTATTGACTATTACATCAACTTAGAAGCTTTTTCTGTGTTCTACTGTAGTGCGTATAGTGTCTCCGCATACCACAGCACGGGACATAGCTTTGTAGACGATAAATATAATCGTTTCAGAGAGAAGAGCGGCAAATGTTACGATCTGGCATGAAGTTGATTCGATAGCAAATGACGAAATGTGCGGATTTCTCAGGTTTTTACTACATATGAACACTTTTCACATTCTCCCGTGCAACGTGGGTGCTAGACCTCCCTTCATGCAATATCGTAAGGTCCTAGCGCGTCTCCAAGGCACCAAACCCGGCTAAAAAGTAAATAATCGATAACTAAGACTTGAATTAAACTGCCTCTTATTGGCTATTACATCAACATAGAAGCTTCTTCTGTGTTCTACTATGGTGCGTATAGTGTCTCCGCATACCAGAGCACGCGACATAGCTTTGCACACGTTAAATATATTCTTTTCAGAGGGAAGAGCGGCAAATGTGACGATCTGGCATGAAGTTGATTCGATAGCAAATCACGAAAACTTGTCCATTTCTCAGGTTTTTACTACATATGAAAACTTTTCACATTCTTCCGTGCAACGTGGGTGCTAGACCTCCCTTCATGCAAAATCGTAAGGTCCTAAAGCTTGTCCAAGGAACCGAAGCCGGCTAAAAAGTCAATAATCGATAACTAAAACTTGAATTGAACTATCTACATCTACATCTACATCCGTACTCCGCAAGCCACCTGACGGTGTGTGGCGGAGGGTCCCCTGAGTACCTCTATCGGTTCTCCCTTCTATTCCAGTCTCGTATTGTACGTGGAAAGAAGGATTGTCGGTATGCTTCTGTGTGGGCTCTAATCTCTCTGATTTTATCCTCATGGTCTCTTCGCGAGATATACGTAGGAGGGAGCGATATACTGCCTGACTCTTCGGTGAAGGTATTTTCTCGTAACTTTAACAAAAGCCCGTGCCGAGCTACTGAGCGTCTCTCCTGCAGAGTCTTCCACTGGAGTTTATCTATCATTTCCGTAACGCTTTCGCAATTACTAAATTATCCTGTAACGAAGCCCGCTGCTCTCCGTTGGATCTTCTCTATCTCTTCTATCAACCCTACTTGGTGCGGATCCCACACTGCTGAGCAGTATTCAAGCATTGGGCGAACAAGTGTACTGTAACCTACTTCCTTTGTTGTCGGATTGCATTTCCTTAGGATTCTTCCAATGAATCTCAGTCTGGCATCTGCTTTACCGACGATCAACTTTATATGATCATTCCATTTTAAATCACTCCTATTGCGTACTCCCAGATAATTTATGGAATTAACTGCTTCCAGTTGCTGACCTGCTATTTTGTAGCTAAATGATAAGGGACCTATCTTTCTATGTATTCGCATCACATTACACTTCGCTACATTGAGATTCAATTGCCATTCCGTGCACCGTGCGTCAATTCGCTGCAGATCCTCCTGCATTTCAGTACAATTTTCCATTGTTGCAACCTCTCGATACACCACAGCATCATCTGCAAAAAGCCTCAATGAACTTCCGATGTCATCCACCAGGTCATTTATGTATATTGTGAACAGCAATTGTCCTATGACACTCCCCTGCGGCACACCTGAAATCACTCTTACTTCGGAAGACTTCTCTCCATTGAGAATGACGTGCTGCGTTCTGTTATCTAGGAACTCCTCAATCCAATCACACAATTGATCTGATAGTCCGTATGCTCTTACTTTGTTCATTAAACGACTGTGGGGACTGTGTCAAACGCCTTGCGGAAGTCAAGAAACACGGCATCCACCTGTGAACCCGTGTCTAAGGCCCTCTGCGTCTCGTGGACGAATAGCGCGAGCTGGGTTTCACACGATCGTCTTTTTCGAAACCCATGCTGATTCCTACAGAGTAGATTTCTAGTCTCCAGAATAGACATTATACTCGATCATCTGTTCGACGTCCCTTCTTGAGAACGGGGATGACCTGTGCCCTTTTCCAATCCTTTGGAACGCTTCGCTCTTCTAGAGACCTACGGTACACCGCTGCAAGAAGGGGGGCAAGTTCCTTCGCGTACTCTGTGTAAAATCGAACTGGTATCCCATCAGGACCAGCGGCCTTTCCTCTTTTGAGCGATTTTAATTGTTTCTCTATCCCTCTGTCGTCTATTTCGATATCTACCATTTTGTCAACTGTGCGACAATCTAGAGAAGGAAGTACAGTGCAGTCTTCCTCTGTGAAACAGCTTTGGAAGAAGACATTTAGTAATTCGGCCTTTAGTCTGTCATCCTCTGTTTCAGTACCATTTTGGTCACAGAGTGTCTGGACATTTTGTTTTGATCCACCTACCGCTTTGACATAGGACCAAAATTTCTTACGATTTTCTGCCAAGTCAGTACATAGAACTTTACTTTCGAATTCATTGAAAGCCTCTCGCATAGCCTAATCACACTACATTTCGCTTCGCGTAATTTTTGTTTGTCTGCAAGGCTTTGGCTATGTTTATGTTTGCTGTGAAGTTCCCTTTGCTTCCGCACCAGTTTTCTAACTCGGTTATTGTACCACGGTGGCTCTTTTCCATCTCTTACGATCTTGCTTGGCACATACTCATCTAACGCATATTGTACCATGGTTTTGAACTTTGTCCACTGATCCTCAACACTATCTGCACTTGAGACAAAACTTTTGTGTTGAGCCGTCAGGTACTCTGTAATCTGCTTTTTGTCACTTTTGCTAAACAGAAAAATCTTCCTACCTTCTTTAATATTTCTATTTACGGCTGAAATCATCGACGCAGTAACCGCTTTATGATCGCTGATTCCCTGTTCTGCATTAACTGATTCAAATAGTTCGGGTCTGTTTGTCACCAGAAGGTCTAATATATTATCGCCACTTGTCGGTTTTCTGTTTAACTGCTCAAGGTAGTTTTCAGATAAAGCACTTAAAAATATTTCACTGGATTCTTTGTCCCTGCCACCCCTTATGAACGTTTGAGTCTCCCAGTCTATAACCGGCAAATTAAAATCTCCACCCAGAACTATAACATGGTGGGGAAATCTATTCGAAATATTTTCCAAATTATTCTTCAGGTGCTGAGCCACAACAGCTGCTGAGCCCGGGGGCCTATAGAGACATCCAATTACCATGTCTGAGCCTGCTTTAACCGTGACCTTCACCCAAATCATTTCACAATTCGAATCTCCGTCAATTTCCTTCGATACTATTGCACTTCTTATCGCTATAAACACGCCTCCCCCTTCACTGTCCAGCCTATCTCTGCGGAATACATTCCAATCAGAATTTAGGATTTCATTACTGTTTACGTCAGGTTTCGGCCAACTTTCTGTTCCTAGTACTATATGGGCGTTGTGACCGTTTATTAATGAGAGCAGTTATGGGACCTTTCTATAGACGCTCCTGCAGTTTACTATTAGCACATTAATATTGTTATTCCTTGTTGCATTTTGCCTACTCCTGCCTTGCCGCGTCTCAGGAGGCGTCTTGACTCTTATTGGATGTTACATCAACTTAGAAGCTTCTTCTGTGTTCTACTATGGTGCGTATAGTGTCTCCGCATACCACAGCACGCAACATAGTTTTGCACACGATAAATATAATCGTTTCAGAGAGAAGAGCGGCAAATAGGACAATCTGTCATGAAGTACTATCGATAGCAAATGACGAAAACGTGTCGATTTCTCAGGTTTTTACTACATATGAACACTTTTCACCTTCTCCCGTGCAACGTGGGTGCTAGGCGTCCATTCACGAGAAATCGTAAGGTCCTAACGCATGTCCAAGGCACCAAATCCGGCTAAAAAGTCAATAATAGATAACTAAAACTTGAATTATACTGCCTCTTATTGGCTATTACATCAACTTACAATCTTCTTCTGTGTTCTACTATAGTCCGTATAGTGTCTCCGCATGCAACAGCACGCGACATAGCTTTGCAAACGATAAATATAATCGTTTCAGAGAGGAGAGCGGCAAATGTGACGATCTGGCATAAAGTTGATTCCATTGCTAATGACGAAAACTTGCGGATTTCTCAGGTTTTTACTACATATGAACACTTTTCACATTCTCCCGTGCAACGTGGGTGCTAGACCTCCCTTCATGCAATATCGTAAGGTCCTACCGCGTCTCCAAGGCACCAAAGCCGGCTAAAAAGTAAATAATCGATAACTAAAACTTGAATTAAACTGCCTCTTATTGGCTATTACATCAACTTAGAAGCCTCTTCTGTGTTCTACTATTGTGCGTATAGTGTCTCCGCATACCACAGCACGCGACATAGCTTTGCACACGATAAATATATTCGTTTCAGAGGGAAGAGTGGCAAATGTGACGATCTGGGATGAAGTTGTTTCGATACCAAATGACGAAAACGTGTGGATTTCTACGGTTTTTACTACATATGAACACTTTTCACATTCTCCCGTGCAACGTGGGTGCTAGACCTCAGTTCATGCGAAAT
This sequence comes from Schistocerca gregaria, assembly GCF_023897955.1. NCBI lineage: Eukaryota > Metazoa > Arthropoda > Insecta > Orthoptera > Acrididae > Schistocerca > Schistocerca gregaria. The sequence continues at coordinate 25,027,944 of NC_064923.1, read as the reverse complement.
TGTATGGTCCTTGCTGATGTCCAAGGCACCAAAGACGGCTATAAAGTAAATAACCCATAACTAAAATTTGAATTGTACTGCCTCTTACTGACTATTACATCAACTTAGAAGCTTTTTCTGTGTTCTACTGTAGTGCGTATAGTGTCTCCGCATACCAGAGCACGCGACATAGCTTTGCACACGATAAATATATTCTTTTCAGAGGGAAGAGCGGCAAATGTGACGATCTGGCATGAAATTGATTCGATAGCAAATGACAAAAACGTGTCGATTTCTCATGTTTTTACTACATATGAACACTTCTCACATTCTCCCGTGCAACGTGGGTGCTAGACCTCGGTTCTTGCGAAATGGTATGGTCCTAGCTCAAGTCCAAGGCACCAAAGCCGGCTATAAAGTAAATAATCCATAACTAAAACTTCAATTGTACTGCCCCTTATTGGCTATTACATCAACTTAGAAGCTTTTTATGTATTCTACTGTAGTGCGTATAGTGTCTCCGCATACCACAGCACGCGACCTAGCTTTGTACACGATAAATATAATCGTTTCAGAGAGAAGAGCGGCAAATGTGACGATCAGGCATGAAGTTGATTCGATAGCAAATGACGAAATGTGCGGATTTCTCAGGTTCTTACTACATATGAACACTTTTCACATTCTCATCTATTACATCAACTGAGAATCTTCTTCTGTGTTCTACTATTGTGCGTATAGTGTCTCCGCATACCACAGCACGCGACATAGCTTTGCACACGGTAAAGATATTCTTTTCAGATTGAAGAGCGGCACATGTGACGATCTGGCATGAAGTTGATTCGATAACAAATGACAAAAACGTGTCGATTTCTTATGTTTTTACTACATATGAACACTTTTCAAATTCTCCCGTGCAACGTGGGTGTTAGACCTCACTTCATGCAAAATCGTAAGGTCCTAGCAAATATCCAAGACACCAAAGCCGGCTAAAAGTCAATAATCGATAACTAAAACTTAAATTGACCTGCCTCTTATTGGCTAATACAATAACTTAGAAGCTTCTTTGTGTTCTACTATGGTGCGTATAGTGCCACCGCATACTACAGCACGCGACATAGATTTGCACACGATAAATATATTGGTTTCAGAGGGAACAGCGGCAAATGTGACGACCTGGCATGAAGTTGATTCGATAGCAAATGACGAAAACGTGTCGATTTCTCAGGTTTTTACTACATATGTACACTTTTCACATTCTCCCGTGCAACGTGGGTGCTAGACCTCTATTCATGCAAAATCGTAAGGTCCAAGCTAATGTCCAAGGCACCAAAGCCGGCTAAAAAGTCAATAATCGGTAACTAAAACTTGAATTGCACTGCCTCTTATTGGCTTTTACATCAACTAGGAAGCTTCTTCTGTGTTCTACAACAGTACGTATAGTCTCTCCGCATACAACAGCACGCGACATAGCTTTGTACACGATGAATATAATCGTATCAGAGAGAAGAGCGGCAAATGTGACGATCTGGCATAAAGCTTATTCGATTGCAAATGAAGAAAACGTGTCGATTTGTCAGGTTTTTTCTACATATGAACACTTTCACACCCTCCCGTGCAACGTGGGTGCTAGACCTCAGTACATGCGAAATAGTATGGCCCTAGCACATATCCAAGGCACCAAAGCCGGCTAAAAGTAAATAATTGATAACTAAAACTTGAATTGTGCTGCACCTTATTGGCTATTACATCAGCTTAGAAGCTTCTTCTGTGTTCTACTATAGTGCGTGTAGCGTCTCCGCATACCACAGCACGCGACATAGCTTTGCACACGATGAATATAATAGTTTCAGAGTGAAAAGCGGCAAATGTGACGATCTGGCATGAAGTTGATCCGATAGCAAATGACGAAAACGTGTCGATTTCTCAGGTTTTTACTACATATGTACACTTTTCACATTCTCCCGTGCAACGTGGGTGCTAGACCTCTATTCATGCAAAATCGTAAGGTCCAAGCTAATGTCCAAGGCAACAAAGCCGGCTAAAAAGTCAATAATCGGTAACTAAAACTTGAATTGCACTGCCTCTTATTGGCTTTTACATCAACTAGGAAGCTTCTTCTGTGTTCTACAACAGTACGTATAGTCTCTCCGCATACAACAGCACGCGACATAGCTTTGTACACGATGAATATAATCGTTTCAGAGAGAAGAGCGGACAATGTGACGATCTGGCATAAAGCTTATTCGATTGCAAATGAAGAAAACGTGTCGATTTGTCAGGTTTTTTCTACATATGAACACTTTCACATCCTCCCGTGCAACGTGGGTGCTAGACCTCAGTACATGCGAAATAGTATGGCCCTAGCACATATCCAAGGCACCAAAGCCGGCTAAAAGTAAATAATTGATAACTAAAACTTGAATTGAGCTGCACCTTATTGGCTATTACATCAACTTAGAAGCTTCTTCTGTGTTCTACTATGGTGCGTATAGTGTCTCCGCATACCACAGCACGCGACATAGCTTTGCACACGATAAATATTATCGTTTCAGAAAGAAGAGTCGCGAATGTGACGATATGTCATGAAGTACTATCGATAGCAAATGACGAAAACCTGTCGATTACTCAGGTTTTTACTACATATGAACACTTTTCACATTCTGCTGTGCAACGTGGGTGCTAGGCCTCACTTCATGCGAAACAGTATGGTCCTAGCTGATGTCCAAGGCACCAAAGCAGGCTAAAAAGTAATTAATCGATACCTAAATCATGAATTGTACTGCCTCTTATTGGCTATTACATCAACTTAGAAGCTTCTTCTGTGTTATACTATAGTGCGTATAGTGTCACCGCATACCACAGCACGAGAAATAGTTTTGCACACGATAAATATAATCGTTCCAGAGAGAAGAGCGGCAAATGTGACGATCTGGCATGTGGTTGATTCGATAGCAAATGACAAAAACTTGAGGATTTCCAAGTTTTTACTACATATGAACACTTTTCACATCCTCCCGTGTAACGTGCGTGCTAGACCTCAGTTGATGCGAAATAGTATGGTCCTAGCTCATGTCCAAGGCACCAAAGCCGGCTAAAATGTAAATAATCGATAACTAAAACTTGAATTGTACTGCCTCTTATTAGATGTTACATCAACTTAGAAGCTTCTTCTGTGTTCTACTATGGTGCGTAAAGTGTCTCGTGTCTCCGCACACCACAGCACGCGACATAGCTTTGCACTGGATAATTATAATTGTTTCAGAGAGAAGAGCGGCAAATGAGACGATCTGGCATGAAGTTGATTCGATAGCAAATGACGAAAACGTGTCGATTTCTTAGGTTTTTACTACATATGAACACTTTTCACATTCTCCCTTGAAACGTTGGTGCTAGACCTCCCTTCATGCAAATTCGTAAGCTCCTAGCGCATGTCCAAGGCACCAAACTCGGCTAAAAAGTCAACAATCGATAACTAAAACTTGAATTGAACTGCCTCTTATTGGCTATTACATTAACTTAGAAGCAGCTTCTGTCTTCTACTATGGTGCGTATAGTGTCTCCGCATACCACAGCACGCGACATAGCTTTGCACACGATAAATATTATCGTTTCAGAGAGAATAGCGGAAAATGTGACAATCTGGCATGAAGTTGATTCGATAGCAAATGACGAAAATGTGCGGATTACTCAGGTTTTTACTACATATGAACACTTTTCACATTGCCCCGTGCAACGTGAGTCCTAGACCTCACTTCGTGCAAAATCGTAATGTCCTAGCTTACGTCCAAGGCACCAAAGCCAGCTAAAAACTCAATAATCGATAACTAAAACGTGAATTTTACTGCCTCTTATTGGCTGTTACATCAACTTAGAAGCTTCTGCAGTGTTCTACTTTGGTGCGTATAGTGTCTCTGCATACCACAGCACGCGACATAGCTTTGCACACGATAAATATTATCGTTTCAGAGAGAAGAGCGGCAAATGTGACGACCTGTCATGAAGTTGATTCGATAGCAAATGACGAAAACTTGCGGATTTCTCAGGTATTTACTACATATGAACACTTTACACATTCTCCCGTGCAACGTGGGTGCAAGAGCTCCCTTCATGCAAAATCGTAAGTTCCTAGCGCATGTCCAATGCACCAAAGTTGGCTAAAAAGTCAATAATCGATAACTAAAACTTGAATTGAACTGCCTCTAATTGGCTATTACATCAACTTAGAAGCGTCTTCTGTGTTCTACTATGGTGCGTATAGTGTCTCCACATACCACAGCACGCGACATAGCTTTGCACACGTTAAACATAATCGTTTCAGAGGGAATAGCGGAAAATGTGACGATCTGGCATGAAGTTGATTCGATAGCAAATGACGAAAAGGTGCGGATTTCTCAGGTTTTTACTACATATGAACACTTTTCACATTGCCCCGTGCAACGTGAGTCCTAGACCTCCCTTCGTGCAAAATCGTAATGTCCTAGCTTACGTCCAAGGCACCAAAGCCAGCTAAAAACCCAATAATCGATAACTAAAACGTGAATTGTACTGCCTCTGATTGGCTGTTACATCAACTTAGAAGCTTCTACTGTGTTCTACTATGGTGCGTATAGTGTCTCCGCATACCACAGCACGCGAAATGGCTTGGCACACGATAAATATAATCGTTTCAGAGAGAAGAGCGGCAAATGTGACGACCTGTCATGAAGTTGATTCGATAGCAAATGACGAAAACTTGCGGATTTCTCAGGTTTTTACTACATATGAACACTTTTCACATTCTCCCGTGCAACGTGGGTGCTAGACCTCCCTTCATGGAAAATCGTAGGGTCCTAGCTCATGTCCAATGCACCAAAGCCGGCTAAAAAGTCAATATTCGATAACTAAAACTTGAATTGAACTGCCTCTTATTGGCTATTACATCAACTTAGACGCTTCTTCTGTGTTCTACTATGACGCGTATAGTGTCTCTGCATACCACACTACGCGACATAGCTTTGCACACGATAAATATAATCGTTTCAGAGAGAAGAGCGGCAAATGTGACGATCTGGCATGAAGTTGATTCGATAGCAAATGAAGGAAACGTGTCGATTTCTCAGGTTTTTACTACATATGAACACTTTTCACATTCTCAGTGCAACGTGAATGGTAGACCTCCCTTCATGCAAACCGTAAGGTCCTAGCGCATCTCCAAGGTACCAAAGTTGGCTAAAAAGTCAATAATCGATAACTAAAACTTGAATTGAACTGCCTCTTATTGGCTTTTACATCATCTTAGAAGCTTCTTCTGTGTTCTACTATGGTACGTATAGTGTCTCCACATGCCACAGCACGCGACATAGCTTTGCACACGATAAACATTATCGTTTCAGAGAGAAGAGCGGCAAATGTGACGATCTGGCATGAAGTTCATTCTATAGCAAATGACCAAAACTTGTCGATTTCTCATGTTTTTACTACATATGAACACTTTTCACATTCGCCCGTGCAACGTGGGTGCTAGACCTCCCTTCATGGAAAATCGTAGGGTCCTAGCTCAAGGCACCAAACCCGGCAAGAATGTCAATATTCGATAACTAAAAGTTGAATATCACTGTCTCTTATTGGCTATTACATCAACTTAGAAGCTTCTTCTGTGTTCTACTATGATGCGTATAGTGTCTCTGCATACCACAGCACGCGACATAGCTTTGTACACGATAAATATATTTGTTGCAGAGAGAAGAGCGGCAAATGTGACGATCTGGCATGAAGTAGTTTCGATAACAAATGACGAAAACGTGCCGATTTCTCAGGTTTTTACTACATATGAACACTTTTCACATTCTGCCGTGAAACGTGGGAGCTAGGCCTCCCTTCATGCAAAATCGTAAAGTCCTAGCTCATGTCCAAGGCACCAAAGCCGCCTAAAAAGTCAATAATCGATAACTGAAACGTGAATTGTACTGTCTCTTATTGGCTATTAAATCAACTTAGAAGCTTCTTCTGTGTTCTTCTATGGTGCGTATAGTGTCTCCGTATACCACAGCACGCGACATAGCTTTGCAAACGATAAATATAATCTTTTCAGAGAGAAGAGCGGCAAATGTGACGATCTGTCATGAAATTTATTCGATAGCAAATGACGAAATGGTGTCGATTTCTCAGGTTTTTAATATATATTAAAGTTTTTCACATTCTCCCGTGCAACGTGGGTGCTAGACCTCCCTTCATGCAAAATCGTAAGGTCGTAGCTCATGTCCAAGGTACCAAAGCAGGCTAAAAAGTCAATAATCAATGACTAAAACTTGAATTGTACTGCCCCGTATTGGCTATTAAATCAACTCATGTCCAAGGCACCAAAGCCGGCTAAAAAGTCAATATTCGATAACTAAACTTGAATTGTACTGCCCCGTATTGGCTATTAAATCAACTCATGTCCAAGGCACCAAAGCCGGCTAAAAAGTCAATAATCGACAACTAAAACTTTAATTGTACTGCCCCTTATTGGCTATTATATCAACTTAGAAACTTCTTCTGTGTTCTACTATGGTGCGTATAGTGTCTCCGCAGACCACAGCACGCGACATAGCTTTGCACACTATAAATATAATCGTTTCAGAGAGAAGGTCGGCAAATGTGGCGATCTGGCATGAGTTTGATCCGATAGCAAATGACGAAAATCAGCGGATTTCTCAGGTTTTTACTACATATGAACACTCTTCACATTATCCCGTGCAACATGGGTGCTAGGCCTCCCTTCATGCAAAATCGTAAGGTCCTAGCGGATCTCCAAGGTACCAAAGCAGGCTAAAAAGTCAATAATCAATGACTAAAACTTGAATTGTACTGCCCCGTATTGGCTATTAAATCAACTCATGTCCAAGGCACCAAAGCCGTCTAAAAAGGCAATAATTGACAACTAAAACTTTAATTGTGCTGCCCCTTATTGGCTATTATATCAACTTAGAAGCTTCTTCTTTGTTCTACTATGGTGCGTATAGTGTCTCCGCATACGACAGCACGCGACATAGCTTTGCACACGATAAATATAATCGTTTCCGAGAGAAGAGCGTCAAATGTGACGATCTGGCATAAAGCTGATTCGATAGCAAAAGAAGGAAACGTGTCGATTTCTCAGGTTTTTACTACATATGAATACTTTTCACATTCTCAGTGCAACGTGGGTGCTAGACCTCCCTTCATGCAAAAACGTAAGGTCCTAGCGCATCTCCAAGGTACCAAAGCTGGCTAAAAAGTCAATAATCGATAGCTAAATCTTGAATTGTACTGTCTCTTATTGGCTATTACATCAACTTAGAAGCTTCTTCTGTGTTCTACTATGATGCGTATAGTGTCTCTGCATACCACAGCACGCGACATAGCTTTGTACACGATAAATGTAATCGTTTCAGAGAGAAGAGCGGCAAATGTGACGATCTGCCATGAAGTTGATTCGTTAGCAAATGACGAAAACTCGCCGATTTCTCAGGTATTTACTACATATGAACACTTTACACATTCTCTCGTGCAACGTGGGTGCTAGACCTCCCTTCGTGCAAAATCGTGAGGTCCTAGCCCATCTCCAAGGCACCAAAGCTGGCTAAAAAGTCAAGAATCGATAACTAAAACTTGAATTGTACTGCCTCTTATTGGCTTTTACTTCAACATGGAAGTTTCTTCTGTGTTCTACTATGGTGCGTATAGTTTCTCCGCATACCACAGCACGCAACATTGCTATGAACACGATAAATATAAACGTTTCAGAGAGAAGAGCCGCAAATGTGACGATCTGGCATGAAGTTGATTCGATAACAAATTACGGAAACATGCGGATTTCTCAGGTTTCTACTACATATGAACACTTTTCACATTCTCCCGTGCAACGTAGGTGCTAGTTCTCATTTTATGCAAAATCGTAAGGTCCTAGCTCATGTCGAAGGCACCAAAGCCAGCTAAAAAGTTAATTATCGACAGCTAAAACTTTAATTGTACTGCCCCTTATTGGCTATTATATAGAACACAGAAGAAGTATCGAAGTTGATGTAATAGCCAATAAGAGACAGTACAATTCAAGTTTTAGTTATCGAATATTGACTTTTTAGCCGGCTTTGGTGCCATGGACATGAGCTAGGTCATTACGACTTTGCATGAAGGGAGGTCTAGGACCCACGTTTCAAGGGAGAATGTGAAAAGTGTTCATATGTAGTGAAACCCTAACAAATCATTTGCTATCGAAATAACTTCATGCCAGATCATCACATTTGCCGCTCTTCTCTCTGAAACGAATATATTTATCGTGTGCAAAGCAATGTCGCGTGCTGTGGTATGTGGAGACACTATACGCACCTTATTAGAACACAGAAGAAGCTTCTAAGTTGATGTAATAGCCAATAAGAGGCAGTTCAATTCAAGTTTTAGCTATCGATTATTGACTTTTTAGCCAGCTTTGGTGCCTTGGAGATGCGCTAGGAGCTTACGATTTTGCATGAAGGGAGGCCTAGCACCCACGTTTCAAGGGAGAATGTGAAAAGTGTTCATATGTAGTGAAAACCTGAGAAGTCGACACGTTTTCGTCATTTGCTATCGAAATAACTTCATGCCAGATCGTCACATTTGCCTATCTTCTCACTGAAACGATTATGTTTATCGTGTACAAAGCTATGTCGCGTGCTGTGGTATGCAGTGACACTATACGCATCATATTAGAACACAGAAGAAGCTTCTAACTCGATGTAATAGCCAATAAGAGACAGTACAATTCAAGTTTTAGTTATCGATTATTGACATTGTTGACGGCTTTGGTGCCTTGGACATGAGCTACGACCCTACGATTTTCCATGAAGGGAGGTCTAGCACCCACGTTGCACGGGAGAATGTGAAAAGTGTTCATATGTAGTAAAAACCTGAGAAATCCTCAAGTTTTTGTCATTTGCTATGGAATCAAATTCATGCCAGATCGTCACAATTACCGCTCTTCTCTCTGGAACGATTATTTTTTTAGTGTGCAAAGCTATTTCGTGTGCTGTGGAATGCGGTGACACTATACGCACTATAGTAGAACACAGAAGAAGCTTCTAAGTTGATGTAATAGCCAATAAGAGGCAGTAAAATTCATGATTTAGTTATCGATTAATTACTTTTTAGCCTGCTTTGGTGCCTTGGACATGAGCTAGGACCATACTGTTTCGCATGAAGGGAGGCCTAGCACCCACGTTGCACGGCAGAATGTGAAAAGTGTTCACATTTAGTAAAAACCTAAGAAGTCCGCCGATTTTCGTCATTTGCTATCGGATCAAACTCATGCCAGATCGTCACATTTGCCGCTCTTCTCTCTGAAACGATTATATTTATAGTGTGCAAAGCTATGTCGCGTGCTGTGGTCTGCGGAGACACTATACGCACCATAGTAGAACACAGAAGAAGTATCGAAGTTGATGTAATAGCCAATAAGAGACAGTACAATTCAAGTTTTAGTTATCGAATATTGACTATTTAGCCGGCTTTGGCGTCTTGGACATGAGCTAGGAGCTTACGATTTTGCATGAAGGGAGGTCTAGCACCCACGTTGCATTGAGATTGTGAAATGTGTTCATATGTCGTAAAAAACTGAGAAATACGCACCTTTTCGTCATTTGCTATCGAATCAACTTCATGCCAGATCGTCACATTTGCCGCTCTTCTGTCTGAAACAATTATATTAATCTTGTGCAAAGCTATGTCGCGTGCTGTGGTATGCGGAGACACGAGACACTTTACGCACCATAGTAGAACACAGAAAAAGCTTCTAAGTTGATGTAATAGCCAATAAGGTGCAGTAATTCAAGTTTTAGTCATTGATTATTGACTTTTTAGCCGGCTTTGGTGCCTTGGACTTGAGCTAGGACCTTACGATTTTGCATGAACGGAGGTCTAGCACCCACGTTGCACGGGAGAATGTGAAAAATGTGCATATGTATAAAAAACCTGAGAAATCGACACCTTTTCGTCATTTGCTATCGAATCAACTTCATGACAGATAGTCACATTTGCCGCTCTTCTCTCTGAAACGATTATGTTTATCGTGTGCAAAGCTATGCCGCGTGCTATGGCACGTGGAGACACTATACGCCCCATAGTAGAACACAGAAGAAGCTTCTAAGTTGATGTCATAGCCAATAAGAGGCGGTTCAATTAAAGTTTTAGTTATCGATTATTGACTTTTTAGCCAGCTTTGGTACCTTGGAGATGCGCTAGTACCTTACGATTTTGCATAAAGGGAGGTCTAGCACCCACGTTGCACTGAGAATGTGAAAAGTGTTCATATGTAGTAAAAACCTGAGAAATCGACATGTTTCCTTCATTTGCTATAGAATCAACTTCATGCCAGATCGTCACATTTGCCGCTCTTCTCTCTGAAACGATTATATTCATCGTGTGCAAAGCTATGTCGCGTGCTGTGGTATGCGGAGAGACTATACGTACTATAGTAGAACACAGAAGAAGCTTCTAAGTTGCTGTTATAGCCAATAAGAGGCAGTGCAATTCAAATTTTAGTTATCGATTATTGACTTTTTAGCCGGCTTTCGAGCCTTGGACATCAGCTAGGGCCATACAATTTCGCATGAAGGGAGGTCTAGCACCCACGTTGCACGGAAAAATGTGAAAAGTGTTCATTTCTAGTAAAAACCTGAGAAATCGACACGTTTTCGCCATTTGCTATCGAATCAACTTCATGCCAGATCGTCATATTTGCCGCTCTTCTCTCTGAAACGATTATATTTATAGTGTGCAAAGCAATGTCGCGTGCTGTGGTCTGCGGAGACTCTATACGCTCCATAGTAGAACACAGAAGAAGTATCGAAGTTGATGTAATAGCCAATAAGAGACAGTACAATTCAAGTTTTAGTTATCGAATATTGACTTTTTAGCCGGCTTTGGTGCCTTGGACATTTGCTAGGTCATTACGATTTTGCATGAAGGGAGGTCTAGGACCCACATTGCACGGGAGAATGTGAAAAGTGTTCATAAGTAGTAAAACCCTAACAAATCCGCACGTTTTCTTCATTTGCTATCGAAATAACTTCATGCCAGATCATCACATTTGCCGCTCTTCTCTCTGAAACGAATATATTTATCGTGTGCAAAGTAATGTCGCGTGCTGTGGTATGTGGAGACACTATACGCACCATATTAGAACACAGAAGAAGCTTCTAAGTTGATGTAATAGCCAATAAGAGGCAGTTCAATTCAAGTTTTAGCTATCGATTATTGACTTTATAGCCAGCTTTGGTGCCTTGGAGATGCGCTAGGAGCTTACGATTTTGCATGAAGGGAGGCCTAGCACCCACGTTTCAAGGGAGAATGTGAAAAGTGTTCATATGTAGTAAAAACCTGAGAAATCCTCAAGTTTTTGTCATTTGCTATGGAATCAACTTCATGCCAGATCGTCACAATTACCGCTCTTCTCTCTGGAACGATTATTTTTTTAGTGTGCAAAGCTATTTCGTGTGCTGTGAAATGCGGTGATACTATACGCACTATAGTAGAACACAGAAGAAGCTTCTAAGTTGATGTAATAGCCAATAAGAGGCAGTAAAATTCATGATTTAGTTATCGATTAATTACTTTTTAGCCTGCTTTGGTGCCTTGGACATGAGCTAGGACCATACTGTTTCGCATGAAGGGAGGCCTAGCACCCACGTTGCACGGCAGAATGTGAAAAGTGTTCACATTTAGTAAAAACCTAAGAAGTCCGCCAATTTTCGTCATTTGCTATCGGATCAAACTCATGCCAGATCGTCACATTTGCCGCTCTTCTCTCTGAAACGATTATATTTATAGTGTGCAAAGCTATGTCGCGTGCTGTGGTCTGCGGAGACACTATACGCACCATAGTAGAACACAGAAGAAGTATCGAAGTTGATGTAATAGCCAATAAGAGACAGTACAATTCAAGTTTTAGTTATCGAATATTGAATTTTTAGCCGGCTTTGGTGTCTTGGACATGAGCTAGGAGCTTACGATTTTGCATGAAGGGAGGTCTAGCACCCACGTTGCATTGAGAATGTGAAATGTGTTCATATGTCGTAAAAAACTGAGAAATACGCACCTTTTCGTCATTTGCTATCGAATCAACTTCATGCCAAATCGTCACATTTGCCGCTCTTCTGTCTGAAACAATTATATTTATCTTGTGCAAAGCTATGTCGCGTGCTGTGGTATGCGGAGACACGAGACACTTTACGCACCATAGTAGAACACAGAAAAAGCTTCTAGGTTGATGTAATAGCCAATAAGGTGCAGTAATTCAAGTTTTAGTCATTGATTATTGACTTTTTAGCCGGCTTTGGTGCCTTGGACTTGAGCTAGGACCTTACGATTTTGCATGAACGGAGGTCTAGCACCCACGTTGCACGGGAGAATGTGAAAAATGTGCATATGTATAAAAAACCTGAGAAATCGACACCTTTTCGTCATTTGCTATCGAATCAACTTCATGACAGATAGTCACATTTGCCGCTCTTCTCTCTGAAACGATTATGTTTATCGTGTACAAAGCTATGTCGCGTGCTGTGGTATGCAGAGACACTATACGCATCATAGTAGAACACAGAAGAAGCTTCTAACTTGATGTAATAGTCAATAAGTGACAGTACAATTCAAGTTTTAGTTATCGATTATTGACATTCTTTCCGGCTTTGGTGCCTTGGACATGAGCTAGGACCCTACGATTTTCCATGAAGGGAGGCCTAGCACCCACGTTTCAAGGGAGAATGTGAAAAGTGTTCATATGTAGTAAAAACCTGAGAAATCGACACGTTTTCGTCATTTGCTATCGAATTAACTTCATGCCAGATGTTCACATTTGCCGATCTTCTCTCTGAAACGATTATGTTTATCGTGTGCAAAGCTATGTCGCGTGCTGTGGTATGCGGAGACACTATACGCACTATAGTAGAACACAGAAGAAGCTTCTAAGTTGATGTAATAGCCAATAAGAGGCAGTACATTTCATGTTTTAGTTATCGATTATTTACTTTTTAGACGGCTTTGGTGGCTTGGACATGAGCTAGGACCATACTGTTTCGCATGAAAGGAGGCCTAGCACCCACGTTGCACGGCAGAATGTGAAATGTGTTCATATGTAGTAAAAACCTGAGAAATCGACACGTTTTCGTCATTTGGTCTCGAAACAACTTCATGCCAGATCGTCACATTTGCCGCTTTTCTCCCTGAAACGAATATATTTATCGTGTACAAAGCTATGTCGCGTGCTGTGGTTTACAGAGACACTATACGCATCATAGTAGAACACAGAAGAAGCTTCTAAGTTGATGTAATAGCCAATAAGAGACAGTACAATTCATGTTTCAGTTATCGATTATTGATATTCTTGCCGGCTTTTGTGCCTTGGACATGAGCTAGGACCCTACGATTTTCCATGAAGGGAGGTCTAGCACCCATGTTGCACGAGAGAATGTGAAAAGTGTACATATGTAGTAAAAACCTGAGAAATCGACACGTTCTCGTCATTTGCTATAGAATCAACTCATGCCAGATCGTCACATTTGCCGCTCTTCTCTCTGAAAGGATTATGTTTATCGTGTGCAAAGCTATGTCGCGTGCTGTGGCATGTGGAGACACTATACGCATCATAGTAGAACACAGAAAAAGCTTCTAAGTTGATGTAATAGCCAATAAGAGTCAGTTTAATTCAAATTATAGTAATCGATTATTGACTTTTTAGCCAGCTTTGGTACCTTGGAGATGCGCTAGGACCTTACGATTTTGCATTAGTGGGAGGTCTAACACCCACGTTGCACTGAGAATGTGAGAAGTGTTCATATGTAGTGAAAACCTGAGCAATCGACACGTGTCCTTCATTTGCTATCGAGTCAACTTCATGCAAAATCGTAACATTTGCCGCTCTTCTCTCTGAAACGATTATATTTATCGTGTGCAAAGCTATGTCGCGTGCTGTGGTATGCGGAGACACTATACGCACCAAAGTAGAACGCAGAATAAGCTTCTAAGTTGATATAATAGCCAATAAGGGGCACTACAATTAAAGTTTTAGTTGTCGATTATTGACTTTTTAAACGGCTTTGGTGCCTTGGACATGAGCTAGGACCTTACGATTTTGCATGAAGGGAGGCCTAGTACCCACGTTGCACGGGAGAATGTGAAAAGTGTTCATATGTAGTAAAAACCTGAAAAGGCAGCAGATTTTCGTCTTTTCGTATCGGATCACACTCACGCCCGATCGTCACATTTGCCACCTTCTCTCTGAAACGATTATATTTATAGTGTGCAAAGCTATGTCGCGTGCTGTGGTCTGCGGAGACACTATACGCACCATATTAAAACACAGACGAAGTTTTGAAGTTTATGTAATAGCCAATAAGAGACAGTACAATTCAAGTTTTAGTTATTGAATATTGACTTTTTAGCCGGCTTTGGTGCCTTGGACATGAGCTAGGAGCTTACGATTTTGCATGAAGGGAGTTCTAGCATCCACGTTGCACTGAGAATGTGAAAAGTATTCATATGTAGTAAAAACCTGAGAAATACGCACGTTTTCGTCATTTGCTATCGAATCAACTTCATGCCAGATCGGCACATTACCCGCTCTTCTCTCTGAAACAATTATATTTATCCAGTGCAAAGCTATGTCGCGTGCTGTGGTATGCGGACACGAGACACTTTACGCACCATAGTAGAACACAGAAAAAGCTTCTAAGTTGATGTAATAGCCAATAAGGTGCAGTACAACTCAAGTTTTAGTCATTGATTATTGACTTTTTAGCCGTCTTTGGTGCCTTTGACATAAACTAGGACATTACGATTTTGCACGAAGGGAGGTCTAGCACCCACGTTGCACGGGAGAAGGTGAAAAATGTTCATATGTATTAAAAACCTGAGAAATCGACACCTTTTCGTCATTTGCTATCGAATCAATTTCATGACAGATTGTCACATTTGCCGCTCTTCTCTCTGAAACGATTATATTTATCGTGTGCTAAGCTATGTCGCGTGCTGTGGTATGCAGAGACACTATACGCATCATAGTAGAACACAGAAGAAGCTTCTATCTTGATGTAATAGCCAATAAGTGACAGTACAATTCAAGTTTTAGTTATCGAATATTGACTTTTTAGCCGGGTTTGGTGCCTTGGACATGAGCTAGGAGCTTACGATTTTGCATGAAGGGAGGTCCAGCACGCACGTTGCATTGAGAATGTAAAAAGTGTTCATATGTAGTAAAAACCTGAGAAATACGCACGTTTTCGTCATTTGCTATAGAATCAACTTCATGCCAGATCGTCACATTTGTCGCTCTTCTGTCTGAAACAATTATATTTATCTTGTGCAAAGCTATGTCGCGTGCTGTGGTATGCGGAGACACGAGACACTTTACGCACCATAGTAGAACACAGAAAAAGCTTCTAAGTTGATGTAATAGCCAATAAGGTGCAGTAATTCAAGTTTTAGTCATTGATTATTGACTTTTTAGCCGGCTTTGGTGCCTTGGACTTGAGCTAGGACCTTACGATTTTGCATGAACGGAGGTGTAGCACCCACGTTGCACGGGAGAATGTGAAAAATGTGCATATGTATAAAAAACCTGAGAAATCGACACCTTTTCGTCATTTGCTATCGAATCAACTTCTTGACAGATAGTCACATTTGCCGCTCTTCTCTCTGAAACGACTATGTTTATCGTGTGCAAAGCTATGTCGCGTGCTATGGCACGTGGGGACACTATACGCCCCATAATAGAACACAGAAGAAGCTTCTAAGTTGATGTCATAGCAAATAAGAGGCAGTTCAATTAAAGTTTTAGTTATCGATTTTTGACTTTTTAGCCAGCTTTGGTACCTTGGAGATGCGCTAGGACCTTACGATTTTGCATAAAGGGAGGTCTAGCACCCACGTTGCACTGAGAATGTGAAAAGTGTTCATATGTAGTAAAAACCTGAGAAATCGACACGTTTCCTTCATTTGCTATAGAATAAACTTCATGCCAGATCGTCACATTTGCCGCTCTTCTCTCTGAAACGATTATATTTATCGTGTGGAAAGCTATGTCGCGTGCTGTGGTATGCGGAGACACTATACGCACTATAGTAGAACACAGAAGAAGCTTCTAAGTTGATGTAATAGCCAATAAGAGGTAGTACATTTCATGTTTTAGTTATCGATTATTTACTTTTTAGACGGCTTTGGTGCCTTGGACATGAGCTAGGACCATACTGTTTCGCATGAAAGGAGGCCTAGCACCCACGTTGCACGGCAGAATGTGAAAAGTGTTCATATGTAGTAAAAACCATAGAAATCGACACGTTTTCGTCATTTGCTCTCGAAACAACTTCATGCCAGATTGTCACATTTTCCGCTTTTCTCCCTGAAACGAATATATTTATCGTGTACAAAGCTATGTCGCGTGCTGTGGTATACAGAGACACTATACGCATCATAGTAGAACACAGAAGAAGCTTCTAAGTTGATGTAATACCCAATAAGAGACAGTACAATTCAAGTTTTAGTTATTGAATATTGACCTTTTAGCCGGCTTTGGTGCCTTGGACATGAGCTAGGAGCTTACGATTTTGCATGAAGTGAGGTCTAGCACCCACGTTGCATTGAGAATGTGAAAAGTGTTCATATGTAGTAAAAACCTGAGAAATACGCACGTTTTCGTCATTTGCTATCGAATCAACTTCATGCCAGGTCGTCACATTTGCCGCTCTTCTCTTGAAACAATTATATTTATCCTGTGCAAGGCTGTGTCGCGTGCTGTGGTGTGCGGAGACACGAGACACTTTACGCACCATAGTAAAACACAGAAGAAGCTTTTAAGTTGATGTAATAGCCAATAAGAGGCAGTACAATTCACGTTTTAGTTATCGATTATTGACATTCTTGCCGGCTTTGGTACCTTGGACATGAACTAGGACCTTACGATTTTGCATGAAGGGAGGCCTAGCTCCCACGTTGCACGGGAGAATGTGAAAAGTGTTCATATGTCGTAAAAACTTGAGAAATCGACAGGTTTTCGTCATTTGCTATCATATCAACCTCATGTCAGATCGTCACATTTGCCGACCTTCCCTCTGAAACGATTATATTTATAGTGTGCAAAGCTATGTCGCGTGCTATGGTCTGCGGAGACACTATACGCACCATAGTAGAACAAAGAAGAAGTTTCGAAGTTGATGTAATAGCCGATAAGAGACAGTACAATTCAAGTTTTAGTTATCGAATATTGACTTTTTAGCCGGCCTTGGTGTCTTGGACATGAGCTAGGAGCTTACGATTTTGCATGAAGTGAGGTCTAGCACCCACGTTGCATTGAGAATGTAAAAAGGGTTCATATGTAGTAAAAACCTGAGAAATACGCACGTTTTCGTCATTTGCTATCGAATCAACTTCATGCCAGATCGCCACATTTGCCGCTCTTCTCCTGAAACAATTATATTTATCCTGTGCAAAGCTGTGTCGCGTGCTGTGGTGTGCGGAGACACGAGACACTTTACGCACCATGGTAGAACACAGAAGAAGCTTCTAAGTTGATGTAATAGCCAATAAGAGGCAGTTCAATTCAAGGTTTAGTTTTCGATTATTGACTTTTTAGCCAGCTTTGGTACCTTGGAGATGCGCTAGGACTTTACGATTTTGCATGAAGGGAGGTCTAGCACCCACGTTGCACTGAGGTTGTGAAAAGTGTTCATATGTAGTAATAACCTGAGAAATCGACACGTTTCCTTCATTTGCTATCGAATCAACTTCATGACAGATCGTCACATTTGCCGCTCTTCTCTCTGAAACAATTATACTTATCGTGTGCAAAGCTATGTCACGTGCTGTGGTATACGGATACACTATACGCACCATAGTAGAATGCAGAAGAAGCTTCTAAGTTGATATAATAGCCAATTTTGGGAAGTACAATTAAAGTTTTAATTGTCGATTATTGACTTTTTAGCCGGCTTTTGTGCGTTGGACATAAGCTAAGACCTTACGATTTAGCATAAAATGAGAACTAGCACCCACGTTGCTCGGGAGAATGTGAAAAATGTTCATATGTATTAAAAACCTGAGAAATCGACACCTTTTCGTCATTTGCTATCGAATCAACCTCATGACAGAACGTCACATTTGCCGAGATTCTCTCTGAAACGATTATATTTATCATGTGCAAAGCTATGTCGCGTGCTGTGGTCTGCGGAGACACTATACGCACCATAGTAGAACACAGAAGAAGCTTCTAAGTTGATGTAATAGCCAATAAGAGGCAGTACAATTCACGTTTTAGTTATCGATTATTGACTTTTTAGCCGGCTTTGGTGCCTTAGACATAAGCTAGGACATTACGATTTTGCATGAAGGGAGGTCTAGGACTCAGGTTGCACGGGACAATGTGAAAAGTGTTCATATGTAGTAAAAGCGAGAAATCCGCACCTTTTCGTCATTTGCTATCGAATCAACTTCATGCCAGATCGTCATATTTGCCGCTCCACTCTCTGAAACGATTATATTTATCGTGTACAAAGCTATGTTGCGTGCTGTGGTATGCAGAGACACTATACGCATCATAGTAGAACAGAGAAGAAGCTTCTAATTTGATGTAATAGCCAATAAGAGGCAGGACAATTCAAGTTTTAGTTATCGATTATTGACATTCTTGCCGGCCTAGTTACCTTGGACATGAGCTAGGACCCTACGATTTTCCATGAAGGGAGGTCTAGCACCAACGTTGCACTGAGAATGTGAAATGAGTTCATATGTAGTAATAACCTGAGAAATCGACACGTTTCCTTCATTTGCTATCGAATCAACTTCATGCCAGATCGTCACATTTGCCGCTCTTCTCTCTGAAACAATTATACTTATCGTGTGCAAAGCTACGTCACGTGCTGTGGTCTGCGGAGACAGTATACGCACCATAGTAGAACACAGAAGAAGCTTCTAAGATGATGTAATAGCCAATAAGAGGCAGTACAATTCACGTTTTAGTTGTCGATTATTGACATTTTTTCCCGTCTTTGGTACCTTGGACATGAGCTAGGACCCTACGATTGTCCATGAAGGGAGGTCTAGCACCCACGTTGAATTGAGAATGTGAAAAGTGTTCATATGTAGTAAAAACCTGAGATATCGACACGTTTTCGTCATTTGCTATAGAATCAACTTTATGCCAGATCGTCACATTTGCCGCTCTTCTCTCTGAAACGATTATGTTTATCGTGTGCAAAGCTATGTCGCGTGCTGTGGCATGTGGAGACACTATACGCACCATGGTAGAACACAGAAGAAGCTTCTAAGTTGATGTAATAGCCAATAAGAGGCAGTTCAATTCAAGTTTTAGTTTTCGATTATTGACTTTTTAGCCAGCTTTGGTACCTTGGAGATGCGCTATGACTTTACGATTTTGCATGAAGGGAGGTCTAGCACACGCGTTGCACTGAATTTGTGAAAAGTGTTCATATGTAGTAATAGCCTGAGAAATCGACACGTTTCCTTCATTTGCTATCGAATCAACTTCATGACAAATCTTCACATTTGCCGCTCTTCCCTCTGAAACAATTATACTTATCGTGTGCAAAGCTATGTCACGTGCTGTGGTATGCGTAGACACTATACGCACCATAGTAGAATGCAGAAGAAGCTTCTAAGTTGATATAATAGCCAATTAGGGGCAGTACAATTAAAGTTTTAAATGTCGATTATTGACTTTTTAGCCGGCTTTTGTGCGTTGGACATAAGCTAAGACCTTACGATTTAGCATAAAATGAGAACTAGCACCCACGTTGCACGGGAGAATGTGAAAAATGTTCATATGTATTAAAAACCTGAGATATCGACACCTTTTCGTCATTTGCTATCGAATCAACTTCATGACAGATCGTCACATTTGCCGAGATTCTCTCTGAAACGATTATATTTATCGTGTGCAAAGCTATGTCGCGTGCTGTGGTCTGCGGAGACACTATACGCATCATAGTAGAACACACAAGAAGCTTCTAAGTTGATGTAATAGCCAATAAGAGACAGTACAATTTAAGTATTAGTTATCGATTATTGACTTTTTAGCCTGCTTTGGTGCCTTGGACATGAGCAAGGACCCTACGATTTTCCATGAAGGGAGGTCTAGCACCCACGTTGCACTGGAGAATGTGAAAAGTGTTCAGATGTAGTAAAAACCTGAGAAATCGACACGTTTTCGCCATTTGCTATCGAATCAACTTCATGACAGGTCGTGATATTTGCCGCTCTTCTCTCTGAAACGGTTATATCTATCGTGTGCAAAGTTATGTCGCGTGCTGTGGCATGCGGAGACACTATACGCACCATAGTAGAACACAGTAGAAACTTCTAAGTTGATGTAATGGCCAATAAGAGGCAGTACAATTCACGTTTTAGTTATCGATTATTGACTTTTTAGCGAGCTTTGGTACCTTGGAGATGCGCTAGGACCTTACGATTTTGCATGAAGGGAGGACTAGCACCCACGTTGCACTGAGGATGTGAAAAGTGTTCATCTGTAGTAAAAACCTGAGAAATCGACACGTTTCCCTCATTTGCTATCGAATCAACTTCATGCCAGATCGTCACATTTGCCGCTCTTCTCTCTGAAACGATTATGTTTATCGTGTGCAAAGGTATGTCGCGTGCTGTGGTATGCGGAGACACTATACGCACCGTAGTAGAACGGAGAAGAAGCTTCTAAGTTGATATAATAGCCAATAAGGGACAGTACAATTAAAGTTTTAATTGTCGATTATTGACTTTTTAGCCGGCTTTGGTGCGTTGGACATGAGCTAGGACCTTACGATTTTTCATGAAGGGAGGCCAAGCACCCACGTTGCACGAGAGAATGTGAAAAGTGTTCATATGTAGTAAAAACCTGAGAAATCCGCTGAATTTCATCGTTTGCTATCGGATCAAACTCATGCCAGATCGTCACATTTGCCGACCTTCGCTCTGAAACGATTATATTTATAGTGTGCAAAGCTATGTCGCGTGCTGTGGTCTGCGGAGACACTATACGCACAATAGTAGAACACAGAAGAAGTTTCGAAGTTGATGTAATAGCCAATAAGAAACAGTACAATTCAAGTTTTAGTTATCGAATATTGACTTTTTAGCCGGCTTTGGTGCCTTGGACATGAGCTAGGACCCTACGATTTTCCATGAAGGGAGGTCTAGCACCCACGTTGCACTGGAGAATGTGAAAAGTGTTCATATGTAGTAAAAACCTGAGAAATACTCACGTTTTCGTCATTTGCTATCGAATCAACATCATGCCAGATCGTCACATTTGCCGCTCTTCTCTCTGAAACAATTATAATTATCCAGTGCAAAGCTATGTCGCGTGCTGTGGTGTGCGGAGACACGAGACACTTTACGCACCAAAGTAGAACACAGAAGAAGCTTCTAAGTTGATGTAATAGCCAATAAGAGGCAGTACAATTCAAGTTTTAGTTATCGATTATTGACATTCTTGCCGGCTTTGGTACCTTGGACATGAGCTAGGACCCTACGATTTTCCATGAAGGGAGGTCTAGCACCCACGTTGCACTGAGAATGTGAAATGCGTTCATATGTAGTAAAAACCTGACAAATCGACACGTTTTCGTCATTTGCTATAGAATCAACTTCATGCCAGATCGTCACATTTGCCGCTCTTCTCTCTGAAACGATTATGTTTATCGTGTGAAAAGCTATGTCGCGTGCTGTGGCATGTGGAGACACTATACTCTCCATGGTAGGACGCAGAAGAAGCTTCTAAGTTGATGTAATAGCCAATAAGAGGCAGTACAATTCAAGTTTTAGTTTACGATTATTGACTTTTTAGCCAGCTTTGGTACCTTGGAGATGCGCTAGGACTTTACGATTTTGCATGAAGGGAGGTCTAGCACCCACGTTGCACTGAGGTTGTGAAAAGTGTTCATATGTAGTAATAACCTGAGAAATCGACACGTTTCCTTCATTTGCTATCGAATCAACTTCATGACAGATCGTCACATTTACCGCTCTTCTCTCTGAAACAATTATACTTATCGTGTGCAAAGCTATGTCACGTGCTGTGGTATACGGAGACACTATACGCACCATAGTAGAATGCAGAAGAAGCTTCTAAGTTGATATAATAGCCAATTTTGGGCAGTACAATTAAAGTTTTAATTGTCGATTATTGACTTTTTAGCCGGCTTTGGAGCCTTGGACATCAGCTAGGGCCTCACGATTTCGCATGAAGGGAGGTCTAGAACCCACGTTGCACGGGAGAATGTGAAAAGTGTTCACATGTAGTAAAAACCTGAGAAATCCGCAGGTATTCGTCATTTGCTATCGGATCAACCTCATGCCAGATCGTCACATTTGCCGACCTTCTCTCTGAAACGATTATATTGATAGTGTGCAAAGCTATGTCGAGTGGTGTGGTCTGCGGAGACACTATACGCACCATAGTGGAACACAGAAGAAGATTCGAAGTTGATGTAATAGCCAATAAGAGGCAGTACAATTCAAGTTTTAGCTATCGACTATTAACTTTTTAGCCGGCTGTGGTGCCTTGGACATAAGGTAGGACCTTACGATTTTGCATAAAATGAGAACTAGCACCCACGATCCACGGGAGAATGTGAAAAGTGTTCATATGTAGTAGAAACCTGAGAAATCCGCAAGTTTTCGTCATTTGCTATTGAATCAACTTCATGCCAGTTCGTCACATTTGCCGCTCTTCTCTCTGAAACGATTATATTTATCGTGTGCAAACCTATTTCGCGTGCTGTGGTATGCAGAGACACTATACGCATCATAGTAGAACACAGAAGAAGCTTTTAAGTTGATGTAATAGCCAATAAGAGACAGTACAATTTAAGTTTTAGTTATCGATTATTGACTTTTTAGCCTGCTTTGGTGACTTGAACATGAGCAAGGACCCTACGATTTTCCATGAAGGGAGGTCTAGCACCCACGTTGCACTGGAGAATGTGAAAAGTGTTCAGATGTAGTAAAAACATGAGAAATCGACACGTTTTCGCCATTTACTATCGAATCAACTTCATGACAGGTCGTGACATTTGACGCTCTTCTCTCTGAAACGGTTATATCTATCGTGTGCTAAGTTATGTCGCGTGCTGTGGCATGTGGAGACACTATACGCACCATAGTAGAACACAGTAGAAACTTCTAAGTTGATGTAATGGCCAATAAGAGGCAGTACAATTCACGTTTTAGTTATCGATTATTGACTTTTTAGCCGGCTTTGGTACCTTGGAGATGCGCTAGGACCTTACGATTTTGCATGAAGGGAGGACTAGCACCCACGTTACACTGAGGATGTGAAAGGTGTTCATCTGTAGTAAAAACCTGAGAAATCGACACGTTTCCCTCATTTGCAATCGAATCAACTTCATGCCAGATCGTCACATTTGCCGCTCTTCTCTCTGAAACGATTATCTTTATCGTGTGCAAAGCTATGTCGCGTGCTGTGGTATGCGGAGACACTATACGCACCGTAGTAGAACGGAGAAGAAGCTTCTACGTTGATATAATAGCCAATAAGGGACAGTACAATTAAAGTTTTAATTGTCGATTATTGACTTTTTAGCCGGCTTTGGTGCGTTGGACATGAGCTAGGACCTTACGTTTTTGCATGAAGGGAGGCTAAGCACCCACGTTGCACGAGAGAATGTGAAAAGTGTTCATATGTAGTAAAAACCTGAGAAATCCGCTGAATTTCGTCTTTTGCTATCGGATCAAACTCATGCCAGATCGTCACATTTGCCGACCTTCGCTCTGAAACGATTATATTTGTAGTGTGCAAAGCTATGTCGCGTGCTGTGGTCTGCGGAGACACTATACGCACAATAGTAAAACACAGAAGAATCTTCTAAGTTGATGTAATAGCCAATAAGAGGCAGTACAATTCACGTTTTAGTTATCGATTATTGACATTCTTGCCGGCTTTGGTGCCTTGGACATGAGCTAGGACCATATTGTTTCGCATGAAGGGAGGCCTAGCACCCACGTTGCACGGAAGAATGTGAAAAGTGTTCATATGTAGTAAAAACCTGAGAAATCGACAGGTTTTCGTCATTTTCTATCGAAACAACTTCAAGCCAGATCGTCTCATTTGCCGCTCTTCTCTCTCAAACGAATATATTTATCGTGTACAAAGCTATGTCGCGTGATGTGGCATGTGGAGACACTATACGCACCATAGTAGAACGCAGAAGAAGCTACTAAGTTGATATAGTAGCCAATAAGGGGCAGTTCAATTAAAGTTTTAGTTGTCGATTATTGACTTTTTAGCCGGCTTTGGTGCCTTGGACATGAGCTAGGACCTAACGATGTTGCATGAAGGGAGGCCTAGCACCCACGTTGCACGGGAGGATGTGAAAAGTGTTCATATGTAGTAAAAACCTGAGAAATCCGCAGGTTTTCGTCATTTGCTATCGGATCAACCTCATGCCAGATCGTCACATTTGCCGACCTTCTCTCTGAAACGATTATATTGATAGTGTGCAAAGCTATGTCGAGTGGTGTGGTCTGCGGAGACACTATACGCACCATAGTAGAACACAGAAGAAGTTTCGAAGTTAATGTAATAGCCAATAAGAGGCAGTACAATTCAAGTTTTAGCTATCGACTATTAACTTTTTAGCCGGCTGTGGTGCCTTGGACATAAGGTAGGACCATACGATTTTACATAAAATGAGAACTAGCACCCACGTTGCACGGGAGAATGTGAAAAGTGTTCATATGTAGTAGAAACCTGAGAAATCCGCAAGTTTTCGACATTTGCTATCGAATCAACTTCATGCCAGATCGTCACATTTGCCGCTCTTCTCTCTGAAACGATTATGTTTATCGTGTGCAAAGCTATTTCGCGTGCTGTGGTATGCAGAGACACTATACGCATCATAGTAGAACACAGAAGAAGCTTCTAAGTTGATGTAATAGCCAATAAGAGACAGTACAATTTAAGTATTAGTTATCGATTATTGACTTTTTAGCCTGCTTTGGTGCCTTGGACATGAGCAAGGACCCTACGATTTTCCATGAAGGGAGGTCTAGCACCCACGTTGCACTGGAGAATGTGAAAAGTGTTCAGATGTAGTAAAAACCTGAGAAATCGACACGTTTTCGCCATTTGCTATCGAATCAACTTCATGACAGGTCGTGATATTTGCCGCTCTTCTCTCTGAAACGGTTATATCTATCGTGTGCAAAGTTATGTCGCGTGCTGTGGCATGCGGAGACACTATACGCACCATAGTAGAACACAGTAGAAACTTCTAAGTTGATGTAATGGCCAATAAGAGGCAGTACAATTCACGTTTTAGTTATCGATTATTGACTTTTTAGCGAGCTTTGGTACCTTGGAGATGCGCTAGGACCTTACGATTTTGCATGAAGGGAGGACTAGCACCCACGTTGCCCTGAGGATGTGAAAAGTGTTCATCTGTAGTAAAAACCTGACAAATCGACACGTTTCCCTCATTTGCTATCGAATCAACTTCATGCCAGATCGTCACATTTGCCGCTCTTCTCTCTGAAACGATTATGTTTATCGTGTGCAAAGGTATGTCGCGTGCTGTGGTATGCGGAGACACTATACGCACCGTAGTAGATCGGAGAAGAAGCTTCTAAGTTGATATAATAGCCAATAAGGGACAGTACAATTAAAGTTTTAATTGTCGATTATTGACTTTTTAGCCGGCTTTGGTGCGTTGGACATGAGCTAGGACCTTACGATTTTGCATGAAGGGAGGCCAAGCACCCACGTTGCACGAGAGCATGTGAAAAGTGTTCATATGTAGTAAAAACCTGAGAAATCCGCTGAATTTCGTCGTTTGCTATCGGATCAAACTCATGCCAGATCGTCACATTTGCCGACCTTCGCTCTGAAACGATTATATTTATAGTGTGCAAAGCTATGTCGCGTGCTGTGGTCTGCGGAGACACTATACGCACAATAGTAGAGCACAGAAGAAGTTTCGAAGTTGATGTAATAGCCAATAAGAAACAGTACAATTCAAGTTATAGTTAGCGAATATTGACTTTTTAGCCGGCTTTGGTGCCTTGGACATGAGCTAGGACCCTACGATTTTCCATGAAGGGAGGTCTAGCACCCACGTTGCACTGGAGAATGTGAAAAGTGCTCATATGTAGTAAAAACCTGAGAAATACTCACGTTTTCGTCATTTGCTGTCGAATCAACATCATGCCAGATCGTCACATTTGCCGCTCTTCTCTCTGAAACAATTATAATTATCCAGTGCAAAGCTATGTCGCGTGCTGTGGTGTGCGGAGACACGAGACACTTTACGCACCATAGTAGAACACAGAAGAAGCTTCTAAGTTGATGTAATAGCCAATAAGAGGCAGTACAATTCAAGTTTTAATTATCGATTATTGACATTCTTGCCGGCTTTGGTACCTTGGACATGAGCTAGGACCCTACGATTTTCCATGAAGGGAGGTCTAGCACCCACGTTGCACTGAGAATGTGAAATGCGTTCATATGTAGTAAAAACCTGAGAAATCGACACGTTTTCGTCATTTGCTATAGAATCAACTTCATGCCAGATCGTCACATTTGCCGCTCTTCTCTCTGAAGCGATTATGTTTATCGTGTGAAAAGCTATGTCGCGTGCTGTGGCATGTGGAGACACTATACTCTCCATGGTAGAACGCAGAAGAAGCTTCTAAGTTGATGTAATAGCCAATAAGAGGCAGTACAATTCACGTTTTAGTTATCGATTATTGACTTTTTAGCCTTCTTTGGTGCCTTGGACATGAGCTAGGCCCCTACTATTTCGCATGAAGGGAGGTCTTGCACCCACGTTGCACGGGAGAATGTGAAAAGTGTTCATATGTAGTAAAAACCTGAGAAATCGACACGTTTTCTTCATGTGCTATCGAATCAACTTCATGCCAGATCGCCACATTAGCGGCTCTTCTCTCTGAAACGATTATATTCATCGTGTGCAAAGCTATGTCGCGTGCTGTAGTATGCGGAGAGACTATACGCACCATAGTAGAACACAGAAGAAGATTCGAAGTTGATGTAATAGCCAATAAGAGGCAGTACAATTCAAGTTTTAGCTATCGACTATTAACTTTTTAGCCGGCTGTGGTGCCTTGGACATAAGGTAGGACCTTACGATTTTGTATAAAATGAGAACTAGCACCCACGTTGCACGGGAGAATGTGAAAAGTGTTCATATGTAGTAGAAACCTGAGAAATCCGCAAGTTTTCGTCATTTGCTATTGAATCAAATTCATGCCAGATCGTCACATTTGCCGCTCTTCTCTCTGAAACGATTATATTTATAGTGTGCAAAGCTATGTCGCGTGCTGTGGTCTGCGGAGACACTATACGCACAATAGTAGAGCACAGAAGAAGTTTCGAAGTTGATGTAATAGCCAATAAGAAACAGTACAATTTAAGTTTTAGTTATCGATTATTGACTTTTTAGCCTGCTTTGGTGCCTTGAACATGAGCAAGGACCCTACTATTTTCCATGAAGGGAGGTCTAGCACCCACGTTGCACTGGAGAATGTGAAAAGTGTTCAGATGTAGTAAAAACATGAGAAATCGACACGTTTTCGCCATTTGCTATCGAATCAACTTCATGACAGGTTGTGACATTTGACGCTCTTCTCTCTGAAACGGTTATATCTATCGTGTGCAAAGTTATGTCGCGTGCTGTGGCATGCGGAGACACTATACGCACCATAGTAGAACACAGTAGAAACTTCTAAGTTGAAGTAATGGCCAATAAGTGGCAGTACAATTCACGTTTTAGTTATCGATTATTGACTTTTTAGCCGGCTTTGGTACCTTGGAGATGCGCTAGGACCTTACGATTTTGCATGAAGGGAGGACTAGCACCCACGTTGCACTGAGGATGTGAAAAGTGTTCATCTGTAGTAAAAACCTGAGAAATCGACACGTTTCCCTCATTTGCTATCGAATCAACTTCATGCCAGATCGTCAAATTTGCCGCTCTTCTCTCTGAAACGATTATCTTTATCGTGTGCAAAGCTATGTCGCGTGCTGTGGTATGCGGAGACACCATACGCACCGTAGTAGAACGGAGAAAAAGCTTCTAAGTTGATATAATAGCCAATAAGGGACAGTACAATTAAAGTTTTAATTGTCGATTATTGACTTTTTAGCCGGCTTTGGTGCGTTGGACATGAGCTAGGACCTTACGATTTTGCATGAAGGGAGGCTAAGCACCCACGTTGCACGAGAGAATGTGAAAAGTGTTCATATGTAGTAAAAACCTGAGAAATCCGCAGAATTTAGTCGTTTGCTATCGGATCAAACTCATGCCAGATCGTCACATTTGCCGACCTTCGCTCTGAAACGATTATATTTGTAGTGTGCAAAGCTATGTCGCGTGCTGTGGTCTGCGGAGACACTATACTCACAATAGTAAAACACAGAAGAAGTTTCGAAGTTGATGTAATAGCCAATAAGAAACAGTACAATTCAAGTTTTAGTTATCGAATATTGACTTTTTAGCCGGCTTTTGTGCGTTGGACATAAGCTAGGACCTTACGATTTTGCATAAAATGAGAACTAGCACCCACGTTGCACGGGAGAATGTGAAAAATGTTCATATGTATTAAAAACCTGAGAACTCGACACCTTTTCGTCATTTGCTATCGAATCAACTTCATGACAGATCGTCACATTTGCCGTTATTCTCTCTGAAACGATTATATTTATCGTGTGCAAAGCTATGTCGCGTGCTGTGGTCTGCGGAGACACTATACGCACCATAGTAGAACGAAGAAGAAGTTTCGAAGTTGATGTAATAGCCGATAAAATACAGTTCAATTCAAGTTTTAGTTATCGAATATTGACTTTTTAGTCGGCCTTGGTGCCTTGGACATGAGCTAGGAGCTTACGATTTTGCATGAAGGGAGGTCTAGCACCCACGTTGCATTGAGAATATGAAAAGTGTTCATATGTAGTAAAACCTGAGAAATACGCACGTTTTCGTCATTTGCTATCGAATCAACATCATGCCAGATCGTCACATTTGCCGCTCTTCTCTCTGAAACAATTATATTTATCCTGTGCAAAGCTATGTCGCGTGCTGTGGTTTGCGAAGACACGAGACACTTTACGCACCATAGTAGAACACAGAAGAAGCTTCTAAGTTAATGTAATAGCCAATAAGAGGCAGTACAATTCAAGTTTTAGTTATCGATTATTAACATTCTTGCCGGCTTTGGTACCTTGGACATGAGCTAGGACCTTACGATTTTCCATGAAGGGAGGTCTAGCACCCACGTTGCACTGAGAATGTGAAATGTGTTCATATGTAGTAAAAACCTGAGAAATCGACACGTTTTCGTCATTTGCTATAGAATCAACTTCATGCCAGATCGCCACATTTGCCGCTCTTCTCTCTGAAACGATTATATTTATCGTGTGCAAAGCTATGTCGCGTGCTGTGGTATGCGGAGAGACTATACGTACTATTGTAGAACACAGAAGAAGATTCTAAGTTGATGTAACAACCGATAAGAGGCAGTACAATTCAAGTTTTAGTTATCGATTATTGACTTTTTAGCCGGCGTTGGTGAATTGGACATGAGCTAGGACCTTACGATTTCTCTTGAAGGGAGGTCTACCACCCACGTTGCTCGGGAGAATGTGAGAAGTGTTCATATGTAGTAAAAACCTGAGAAATCGACACGTTTTCGTCATTTGCTATCGATAGTACTTCATGACAGATCGTCACATTTGACGCTCTTCTCTCTGAAACGATTATATTCATCGTGTGCAAAGCTATGTCGCGTGCTGTGGTATGCGGAGACACTATACGCACCATTGTAGAACACAGAAGAAGCTTCTAAGTTGATGTAACATCCAATAAGAAGCAGTACAATTCAAGTTTTAGTTATCGATTATTGACTTTTTAACCAGCTTTGGTGCCTTGGACATGACCTAGGACTTTACGATTTTGCATGAAGGGAGGTCTAGTACCCACGTTGCACGGGAGAATGTGAAAAGTGTTCATATGCGGTAAAAACCTGAGAAAATCCGCAACTTATCGTCATTTGCTATCGGATCAACTTCATGCCAGATCGTCACATTTGCCGCTCTTCTCTCTGAAACGATTATATTCATCGTGTGCAAAGCTATATCGCGTGCTGTGGAATGCCGAGACACTACACGTACCATAGTAGAACACAGAAGAAGCTTCTAAGTTGATGTAAAAGCCAATAAGTGGCAGTGCAATTCAAGTTTTAGTTATCGATTATTTACTTTTTAGCCGGCTTTGGTGCCTTAAATATGAGCTAGGACCATACTATTTCGCATGAACTGAGGTCTAGCACCCACGTTGCACGGGAGAATGTGAAAAGTGTTCATATGCAGTAAAAACCTGAGAAACCCGCAACTTTTCGTCATTTGCTATCGAATCAACTTCATGCCAGATCGTCACATTTGCCGATCTTCTCTCTAAAACGATTATATACATCGTGTGCAAAGCTATATCGCGTGCTGTGGAATGCCGAGACACTACACGTACCATAGTAGAACACAGAAGAAGCTTCTAAGTTGATGTAAAAGCCAATAAGTGGCAGTGCAATTCAAGTTTTAGTTATCGATTATTTACTTTTTAGCCGGCTTTGGTGCCTTAAATATGAGCTAGGACCATACTATTTCGCATGAACGGAGGTCTAGCACCCACGTCGCACGGGAGAATGTGAATAGTGTTCATATGCAGTAAAAACCTGAGAAATCCGCAACTTTTCGTCATTTGCTATCGGATCAACTTCATGCCAGATCGTCACATTTGCCGCTCTTCTCTCTGAAACGATTATATACATCGTGTGCAAAGCTATGTCGCGTGCTGTGGTATGCGGAGAGACTATACGTACTATTGTAGAACACAGAAGGAGCTTCTAAGTTGATGTAATAGCCAATAAGAAGCAATTAAATTCAAGTTTTAGGTATCGATTATTGACTTTTTAGCCGGCTTTGGTGCATTGGACATGCACTAGGACCTTACGATTTTGCACGAAGGGAGGTCCAGCACTCACGTTGCACGGGGGAATGTGAAAAGTGTTCATATGTAGTAAAATCCTGACAAATCCGCAGGTTTTGGTCGTTTGCTATCGAATCAAGTTTAAAACAGATCATCAAATTTGCCACTCTCATCTCTGAAACGAATATATTTATCGTGTGCAAAGCTATGTCGCGTGCTGTAGTATACGGAGACACTATACGCACCATAGTAGAACTCAGAAGAAGCTTCTAAGTTGATGTTATAGCCAATAAGAAGCAGTTAAATTCAAGTTTTAATCATCGATTATTGACTTTTTAGCCGGCTTTGGTGCGTTGGACATGCGCTAGGACCTTACGATTTTGCACGAAGGGAGGTCTAACACCCACGTTGCACGGGGGAAAGTGAAAAGAGTTCATATGTAGTAAAAACCTGACAACTCCGCAGGTTTTGGTCATTTGCTATCGAATCAACTTTAAAACGGATCGTCACATTTGCCAGTCTTATCTCTGAAACGATTAAATTTATCGTGTGCAAAGCTATGTCGCGTGCTGTGGTATGCCGAGACACTATACGCACCATAGTAGAACACAGAAGAAGCTTCTAAAATGATGTATTAGCCAATAAGAGGCAGTTCAATTTAAGTTTTAGTTATCGATTATTGACTTTTAGCCGGCTTTGGTGCCTTGGATATTTGCTAGAGCCTTACGATTTCGCATGAATGGAGGTCTAGCACCCACGTTGCATCGGAGATTGTGAAAAGTGTTAATATGTAGTAAAAACATGAGAAATCGACACGTTTTTGTCATTTGCTATCGAATCAACTTCATGCCAGATCGACACATTTGCCGCTCTTCCCTCTGAAAAGAATATATTTATCGCGTGCGATGCTATGTCGCGTGCTGTGGTATGCGGAGACACTATTCGCACAATAGTAGAACACAGAAGAAGATTCTAAGTTGATGTAATAGCCAATAAGAGGCAGTTTAAATCAAGTTTTAGTTATCGATTATTTAGTTTTTAGCCGGCTTTGGTGCCTTGGAGATGCGCTAGGACATTACGATTTTGCATAAAATCAGAACTAGCACACACGTTGCACGTTAGAATGTGAAAAGTGTTCATATGTAGTAGAAAGCTGAGAAATCCGCACGTTTCCGTAACTTGTTATCGAATCAACTTCATGCCAGATCATCACATTTGCCGCTCTTCCCTCTGAAAAGAATATATTTATCGTGTGCAATGCTATGTCGCGTGCTGTGGTATGCGGAGACACTATACGCACCATAGCAGAACACAGAAGAAGCTTCTAAGTTGATCTAACATCCAATAAGAGGCAGTACAATTCAAGTTTTAGTTATCGATTATTGACTTTTAGCCGGCTCTGGTGCCTTGGACATGAGCTAGGACCTTACGATTTCTCTTGAAGGGAGGTCTAGCACTCACGTTGCACGGGAGAATGTGAAAAGTGTTCATATGTAGTAAAAACCTCAGAAATCGACACGTTTTCGTCATTTGTTTTCGAAACAACTTCTTGCCAGATCGTCACTTTTGCCACTCTTCCCTCTGAAACGAATATATTTATCGTGTTCATAGCTATGTCGCGTGCTGTGGTATGCAGAGTCACTATACGTACCATAGTAGAACATAGAAGAAGCTTCTAATTTGATGTAATAGCCAATAAGAGACAGATCAATTCAAGTATTAGTTATCGATTATTTACTTTTTAGCCGGCTTTGGTGCCTTGGACATGAGCTAATACCATACTATTTCGCAAGAACTGAGGTCTAGCACCCACGTTGCACGATAGGATGTTAAAAGTGTTCATATGTAGTAAAAACCTGAGAAATCGATACGTTTTCTTCTAATGCTATCGAATAAGCTTCATGCCAGATCGTCACATTTGCCGCTCTTCTCTCTGAAACGATTATATTCATCGTGTGCATAGCTATGTCTGGTGCTGTGGTACGCGGAGAGACTATACGTACTATAGTAAAACACAGAAGAAGCTACTAAGTTGACGTAATAGCCAATAAGAAGCAGTTAAATTCAAGTTTTAGTTATCGATTATTGACTTTTTAGCCGGCTTTGGTGCCTTGGACATGCGCTAGGACCTTACGATTTTGCATGAAGGGAGGTCTAGCGCCCACGTTGCACGGGGGAATGTGAAACGTGTTCATATGTAGTTAAAACCTGACAACTCCGCAGGTTTTGGTCATTTGCTATCGAATCAACTTTAAAACGGATCGTCACATTTGCCAGTCTTATCTCTGAAACGATTCAATTTATCGTGTGCAAAGCTATGTCGCCTGCTGTGGTATTCGGAGACACTATCCGCACCATAGTAGAACACAGTAGAAGCTTCTAAGTTGATGTAATAGCCAATAAGAGGCAGTACAATTCAAGTTTTAGCTATCGATTATTTACTTTTTAGCCTTCTTTGGTGCCTTGGGCATGAGGTAGGCCCCTACTATTTCGCATGAAGGGAGGTCTTGCACCCACGTTGCACGGGAGAATGTGAAAAGTGTTCATATGTAGTAAAAACCTTAGAAATCGACACGTTTTCTTCATGTGCTATCGAATAAACTTCATGCCAGATCATCACATTTGCCGCTCTTCTCTCTGAAACGATTATATTTTTCGTTTGCAAGGCTATGTCGCGTTCTGTTGTATGCCGAGACACTATACGGACTATAGTAGAACACAGAAGAGGCTTGTAAGTTGATGTAATAGCCAAAAAGAGGCAGTTCAATTCAAGTTTTAGTCACATTTGCGGCTCATCTCTCTGAAACGATTATATTCATCGTGTGCAAAGCTATGTCGCGTGCTGTGGTATGCGGAGACACTATACGCACCATAGTAGAACACAGAAGAAGCTTCTAAGTTGATGTAATAGCCAATAAGAAGCAGTGCAATTCAAGTTTTAGTTATCGATTACTGACTTTTTAGCCGGCTTTGGAGCCTTGGACATCAGCTAGGGCCTTACGATTTCGCATGAAGAGAGGTCTAGCACCCACGTTGCACGGGAGAATGTGAAAAGTGTTCACATGTAGTAAAAACATGAGAAAACGACA
Source organism: Schistocerca gregaria (assembly GCF_023897955.1). NCBI lineage: Eukaryota > Metazoa > Arthropoda > Insecta > Orthoptera > Acrididae > Schistocerca > Schistocerca gregaria. Next base: position 24,993,884 of record NC_064923.1, on the reverse strand, counting down.
CGTTTTCGTCATTTGCTATCGAATCAACTTTATTCCAGATCGTCACATAATTCAAGTTTTAGTTATCGATTATTTACTTTTTAGCCGACTTTGGTGCCTTGGAGATGCGGTAAGACCTTACGATATTACATGCACGGATGTCTAACACCCACGTTGCACGGGAGAATGTGAAAAGTGTTCATATGTAGTAAAAACCTGAGAAATCCGTACATTTCGTCATTTGCTATCGAATCAACTTCATGCCAGATCGTCACATTTGCCGCTCTTCTCTCTGAAACGATTATATTTATCGTGTACATAGCTATGACGTGTGCTGTGGTATGCGGAGACACTATACGCACTACAGTAGAAGACAGAAAAAGCTTCTAAGTTGATGTAATAGCCAATAAGAGGCAGTACAATTCAAGTTTTAGTTATGGATTATCTACTTTATAGCCGGCTATGGTGCCTTGGACATGAGCTAGGACCATACAATTTCGCATGAAGGGAGGTCTAGCACCCACGTTGCACGGGAGAATGTGAAAAGTGTTCATATGTAGTAAAAACCAGAGAAATCCGCTGATTTTCGTCGTTTGTATCGGATCAAACTCATGCCAGATCGTCACATTTGCCTCTCTTCTCTCTGAAACGATTATATTCATCGTGTGCAAAGCTATGTCGCGTTCTGTGGTCTGCGGAGAGACTATACGTACTATAGTAGAACACAGAAGAAGCTTCTAAGTTGATGTAATAGCCAATAAGAGGCAGTGCAATTCAAGTTTTAGTTATCGATTATTGACTTTTTAGCCGGCTTTGCAGCCTTGGACATCAGCTAGATCCTTACGATTTCGCATGAATTGAGGTCTAGCACCCACGTTGCACGGGAGAATATGAAAAGTGTTTATATGTAGTAAAAACATGAGAAATCGACACGTTTTCGTCATTTGCTATCGAATCAACTTCATGCCAGATCGTTACCTTTGCCGCTCTTCCCACTGAAAAGAATATATTTATCGTGTGCAAAGCTATGTCGCGTGCTGTGGTATGCGGAGACACTATACGCACAATAGTAGAACACAGAAGAGGCTTCTAAGTTGATGTAATAGCCAATAAGAGGCAGTACAATTCAAGTTTTAGCTATCGATTATTTACTTTTTAGCCTTCTTTGGTGCCTTGGACATGAGCTAGGCCCCTACTATTTCGCATGAAGGGAGATCTTGCACCCACGTTGCACGGGAGAATGTGAAAAGTGTTCATATGTAGTAAAAACCGGAGAAATCGACACGTTTTCTTCATGTGCTATCGAATCAACTTCATGCCAGATCGCCACATTAGCGGCTCTTCTCTCTGAAACGATTATATTCATCGTGTGCAGAGCTATGTCGCGTGCAGTGGTATGCGGAGAGACTATACGTACTATAGTAGAACACAGAAGAAGGTTATAAGTTGATGTATTAGCCAATAAGATGCAGTTCAATTTAAGTTTTAGTTATCGATTATTGACTTTTAGCCGGCTTTGGTGCCTTGGATATTTGCTAGGACCTTACGATTTTGAATGAAGTGAGGTCTAGCACCCACGTAGCACGGGAGAATGTCAAAAGTGTTCATATGTAGTAAAAACATGAGAAATCGACACGTTTTCGTCATTTGCTATCGAATCAACTTGATGCCAGATCGTCACATTTGCCGCTCTTCCCTCTGAACAGAAGATATTTATCGCTTGCAAAGCTAAGTCGCGTGCTGTGGTATGCGGAGACACTATACGCACAATAGTAGAACACAGAAGAGGCTTCTAAATTGATGCTATAGCCAATAAGAGGCAGTACAATTCAAGTTTCACTTATCGATTATTTACTTTTTTGCCTTCTTTGGTGCCTTAGACATGAGCTAGGCACCTACTATTTCGCATGAAGGGAGGTCTAGCACCCACGTTGCACGTGAGAATGTGAAAAGTGTTCATATGTAGTAAAAACATGAGAAATCGACACGTTTTCGTCATTTGCTATCGAATCAACTTCATGCCAGACCGTTACATTTGCCGCTCTTCCCTGTGAACCGATTATATTTATCGTGTGCAAAGCTATGTCGCGTGCTGTGGTATGCGGAGACACTATACGCACAATAGTAGAACACAGAAGAAGCTTCTAAGTTGATGTAATAGCCAATAAGAGGCAGTTTAATTCAAGTTTTAGTTATCGATTATTTACTTTTTAGCCGCCTTTGGATCTTTGGAGACGCGGTTGGACCTTACGATATTGCATGAAGGGTGGTCTAGCACCCACGCTGCACAGGAGAATGTGAAAAGTGTTCATATGTAGTAAAAACCTAATAAATCCGCTGATTTTCGTCGTTTGCTATCGGATCAAACTCATGCCAGATCGTCACATTTGCCGACCTTCTCTCTGAAACGATTATATTTATAGTGTGCAAAGCTATGTCGAGTGCTGTGGTCTGCGGAGACACTATACGCACCATAGTAGAACACAGAAGTAGTTTCGAAGTTGATGTAATAGCCAATAAGAGGCAGTACAATTCACGTTTTACTTATCGATTATGGACTTTTTAGCCGGCTGTGGTGCCTTGGACATGCGCTAGGACCTTACGATTTTGCATGAAGGGAGGTCTAGCACCCACGTTGCACAGGGGAATGTGAAAAGTGTTCACATTTAGTAAAAACCTAAGAAGTCCGCCGATTTTCGTCATTTGCTATCGGATCAAACTCATGCCAGATCGTCACATTTGCCGCTCTTCTCTCTGAAACTATTATATTTATAGTGTGCAAAGCTATGTCGCGTGCTGTGGTCTGCGGAGACACTATACGCACCATAGTAGAACACAGAAGAAGCTTCTAAGTTAATGTATTAGCCAATAATATGCAGTTCAATTTAAGTTTTAGTTATCGATTATCGACTTTTAGAAGGCTTTGGTGCCTTGGATATTTGCTAGGACCTTACGATTTTGCATGAAGTGAGGTCTAGTACCCACGTTGCACGGGAGAATGTGAAAAGTTTTCATATGTAGTAAAAACATGAGAAATCGACACGTTTTCGTCATTTGCTATCGAATCAACTTCATGCCAGATCGTCACTAATTCCGCTCATCCCTCTGAAAAGAATATATTTATCGTGTGCAAAGCTATGTCGCGTGCTGTGATATGCGGAGACACTACACGCACAATAGTAGAACACAGAAGAGGCTTCTAAGTTGATGTAATAGCCAATAAGAGGCAGTACAATTCAGGTTTTAGCTATCGATTATTTACTTTTTAGCCTTCTTTTGTGCCTTGGACATGAGCTACGCCCCTACTATTTCGCATGAAGGGAGGTCTTGCACCCACGTTGCACGGGAGAATGTGAAAAGTGTTCATATGTAGTAAAAACCTGAGAATTCGACACGTTTTCTTCATGTGCAATCGAATCAACTTCATGCCAGATCGCCACATTTGCGGCTCTTCTCTCTGAAACGATTATATTCATCGTGTGCAAAGCTATGGCGCGTGCTGTGGTATGCGGAGAGACTATACGTACTATAGTAGAACACAGAAGAATCTTCTAAGTTGATGTAATAGCCAATAAGAGGCAGTGCAATTCAAGTTTTAGTTATCGATTATTGACTTTTTAGCCGGCTTTGGAGCCTTGGACATCAGCTAGGGCCTTATGATTTCGCATGAAGGGAGGTCTAGCACCCTCGTTGCACGGGAGGATGTGAAAAGTGTTCACATGTAGTAAAAACATGAGAAAACGACACGTTTTCGTCATTTGCTATCGAATCAACTTCATGCCAGATCGTCAAATTTGCCGCTCTTCTCTCTGAAACGATTATATTTATCGTGTACATAGCTATGTCGCGTGCTGTGGTATGCGGAGACACTATACGCACTACAGTAGAACACAGAAAAAGCTTCTAAGTTGATGTAATAGCCAATAAGAGGCAGTACAATTCAATTTTTAGTTATGGATTATTTACTTTATAGCAGGCTTTGGTGCCTTGTACATAAGCTAGGACCATACAATTTCGCATGAAGGCAGTTCCTGCACAAACGTTGCACGGGAGAATGTGAAAAGTGTTCATATGTAGCAAAAACCGGAGAAATCGACACGTTTTCGTCTTTTGCTATCGAAACTACTTCGTGCCAGATCGTCACATTTGCCACTCTTCCCTCTGAAACGAATATATTTATCGTGTGCAAAGCTATGTCGCGTGCTGTGGTATGCGGAGACTCTATACGCACCATAGTAGAACACAGAAGAAGCTTCTAATTTGATGTAACAGCCAATAAGAGACAGATCAATTCAAGTTGTAGTTATCGATTATTTACTTTTTAGCCGGCTTTGGTTCCTTGGACATGCTTCAGGGCCTTACGATATCGCATGAAGGGAGGTCTAGCACACACGTTGCACGGGAGAATGTGAAAAGTGTTCATATGTAGTAAAAACATGAGAAATCGACACGTTTTCGTCATTTGCTATCGAATCAAATTCATGCAAGATCGTCACATTTGCCGCTCTTCCCTCTGAACCGATTATATTTATCTTGTGCAAAGCTATGTCGCGTGCTGTGGTATGCGGAGAAACTATACGCACAATAGTAGAACACAGAAGAAGCTTCTAAGTTGATATAATAGCCAATAAGTGGCAGTTTAATTCAAGTTTTAGTTATCGATTATTTACTTTTTAGCCGGCTTTGGTGCCTTGGTGACGCCGTAGGACCTTACGATATTGCATGAAGGGAGGTCTAGCACCCACGTTGCACGGGAGAATGTGAAAAGTGTTCATATGTAGTAAAAACCTGAGAAATCCGCACATTTCGTCATTTGCTATCGAATCAACTTCATGCCAGATCGTCACATTTGCCGCTCTTCTCTCTGAAACGATTATACTTATCGTGTACAAAGCTATGTCGCGTGCTGTGGTATGCGGAGACACTATACGCACTGTAGTAGAACACAGAAGAAGCTTCTAATTTGATGTAATAGCCAATAAGAGACAGATCAATTCAAGTATTAGTTATCGATTATTGACTTTTTAGCCGGCATTGGTTCCTTGGACATGCTTTAGGACGTTACGATTTTGCATGAAGGTAGGTCTAGCACCCACGTTGCACGGGGGAATGTGAAAAGTGTTCATATGTAGTAAAAACCTGACAACTCCGCAGGTTTTGGTCATTTGCTATCGAATCAACTTTAAAACGGATCGACAAAATTGCCAGTCTTATCTCTGAAACGATTAAATTTATTGTGTGCAAAGCTATGTCGGGTGCTATGGTATGCCGAGACACTATACGCACCATAGTAGACCACAGATGAAGCATCTAAGTTGATGTAATAGCCAATAAGAGGCAGATCAATTCAAGTTTTGGATATCGATTATTGACTTTTTAGCATACTTTGGTGCCTTGGACATGCACTAGGACCTCACGACTTTGCATGAATGGAGGACCAGCACCCACGTTGCACGGGAGAATGTGAAAATTGTTCGTATGTAGTAAAAACCTGAGAAATCCGTAAGTTTTCGTCATTTGCTATGGAATCAACTTCATGCCCGATCGTCACATTTGCCGCTCTTCTCTCTGAAACGATAATATTTATCGTGTGCAAAGCTATGTCGCGCGCTGTGGTATGCGGAGACACTATACGCACCATAGTAGAACACAGATGAAGCTGCTAAGTTGATGTAACTGCCAATAAGAGGCAGTTCAATTCAAGATTTAGTTATCGATTATTGACTTTTGAGCCAGCTTTGGTGCCTTGGACATGCGCTAGGACCTTACGTTTTTGCATGAAGGGAGGTCTAGTACCCACGTGGCACGGGGGAATGTGAAAAGTGTTCAAATGTAGTAAAAACCTGACAAATCGGAAAGTTTTGTTCATTTTCTATCGAATCAACTTTAAAACAGATCGTCACATTTGCCACTCTTATCTCTGAAACGATTAAATTTATCGTGTGCAAAGCTATGTCGCGTGCTGTGGTATGCGGAGACACTATACGCCCCATAGTAGAACACAGAAGAAGCTTCTAAGTTGATGTATTAGAAAATAACAGGCTGTTCAATTTAACTTTAGTTATCGATTATTGACTTTTTAGCCAGCTTTGGTGCCTTGGATATTAGCTAGGACCTTACGATTTTGCATGAAGTGAGGTCTAGCAACCACGTTGCACGGCAGAATGTGAAAAGTTTTCATATGTAGAAAAAACCTGAGAAATCCGCACCTTTTCGTCATTTGCTATCGAATCAACTTCATGCCAGATCGTCACATTTGCCGCCTTTCTCTCTGAAACGATTAAATTTATCGCGTGCAAAGCTATGTCGCGTGCTGTGGTATGTGGAGACACTATACGCACCATAGTAGAACACAGAAGAAGCTTCTAAGATGATGTATCAGCCAATAAGAGGCAGTTCAATTCAAGTTTTAGTTATCGATTATTGATTTTTAGCCGGCTTTCGTGCCTTGGATATTACCTATTACCTTACGATTTTGCATGATGGGAGTTCTAGCACCCACCTTGCGCGGAAGAATGTGAATAGTTTTCATATGTAGTAAAAACCTGAGAAATCCGGACCTTTTCGTCATTTGCTATCGAATCAACTTCACGCCAGATCGTCACATTTGCCGCTCTTCTTTCAGAAACGATTATATTTATCGTGTGCAAAGCTATGTCGCGTGCTGTGGTATGCGGAGACACTGTACGCACTATAGTAGAACACAGCAGAAGCTTCTAAGTCGATGTAATAGCCAATAATAGGCTGATGAATTCAAGTTTTGGATATCGATTATTGACTTTTTAGCCGGCTTTGGTGCCTTGTACATGCGCTAGGACCGTACGATTTTGCATGAAAGTAGGTCAAGCACCCACGTTGCACGGGAGAATATGAAAAGTGTTCATATGTAGTAAAAACCTGAGAAATCCGCAGGTTTTAGTCGTTTGCTATCGAATCAACTTTAAAACAGATCGTCACATTTGCCACTCTTATCTCTGAAACGATTAAATTTATCGTGTGCAAAGCTATGTCGCGTGCTGTGGTATGCGGAGACACTATACGCACCATAGTAGAACACAGAAGAAGCTTCTAAGTTGATGTAATAGCCAATAAGAGGCAGATCAATTCAAGTTTTGGATATCGATTATTGATTTTTAGCCTGCTTTGGTGACTTGGACATGCGCTAGGACATTACGATTTTGCATGAATGGAGGTCTAGCACCCACGTTGCACGGGAGAATGTGAAAAGTGTTTAGATGTAGTAAAAACCTGAGAAATCCGCACATTTCGTCATTTGCTATGGAATCAACTTCATGCCAGATCGTCACATTTGCCACTCTTCTTTCATAAACGATTATATTTATCGTGTTCAAAGCTATGTAGCGTGCTGCTGTATGCGGAAACACTATACGGACAAGAGTAGAACACAGAAGAAGCTTGTAAGTTGATGTAATAGCTAATAAGAGGCAGTACAATTCAAGTTTTAGTTATCTATTATTGACTTTTTAGCCGGCGTTGCTGCCTTGGACATGAGCTAGGACCTTACGATTTCGCATGAAGGGAGGTGTAGCACCCACGTTGCACGGATGAATGTGAAAAGTGTTCAAATGTAGTAAAAACCTGACAAATCGGAAGGTTTTGGTCTTTTGCTATCGTATCAACTTTAAAACAGATCGTCACATTTGCTACTCTTATCTCTGAAACGCTTAAATTTATCGTGTGCAAAGCTATGTCACGTGCTGTGGTTTGTGGAGACACTATACGCACTATAGTAGTACACAGAAGAAGCTTCTAAGTCTATGTAATAGCCAATAAGAGGCAGATCAATTCAAGTTTTGGATATCGATTATTGACTTTTTAGCCGGCTTTGGTGCCTTGGACATGCGCTAGGGCCTTACGATTTTGCATGAATGGAGGTCTAGCACACACGTTGCACTGGAGAATGTGAAAAGTGTTCATATGTAGTAAAAACCTGAAAAATCCGCAAGTTTTCGTCATTTGCTATGGATACAACTTCATCCAAGATCTCACATTTCCGCTCTTCTCTGTGAAACGATTATATTTATCGTGTGCAAAGCTATGTAGCGTGCTGCTGTATGCGGAAACACTATACGGACAAGAGTAGAACACAGAAGAAGCTTGTAAGTTGATGTAATAGCTAATAAGAGGCAGTACAATTCAAGTTTTAGTTATCTATTATTGACTTTTTAGCCGGCGTTGCTGCCTTGGACATGAGCTAGGACCTTAAGATTTCTCTTGAAGGGAGGTCTAGCACACACGTTGCACGGGAGAATGTGAAAAGTGTTCATATGTAGTAAAAACCTGTGAAATCGACACGTCTTCGTCATTTGCTATCGGTAGTACGTCATGACAGATCGTCACATTTGCCGCTCTTCTCTCTGAAACGATTATATATATCGTGTGCAAAGCTGTGTCGCGTGCTGTGGTATGCGGAGACACTATCCGCACCATAGTAGAACACAGAAGAAGCTTCTAAGTTGATATAACATCCAATAAGAGGCAGTTCAATTCAAGTTTTTATTATCGATTATTTACTTTTTAGCCGGCTTTGGTGCCTTGGACATGACCTGGGACCATACTATTTCGCATGAACTGAGGTCTAGCACCCACGTTGCACGGGAGGATGTTAAAAGTGTTCATATGTAGTAAAAACCTGAGAAATCGACACGTTTTCTTCATTTGCTATCGAATAAGCTTCATGCCAGATCGCCACATTTGCCGCTCTTCTCTCTGAAACGATTATATTCATCGTGTGCAAAGCTATGTCGAGTGCTGTAGTATGCGGAGAGACTATACGCATCATAGTAGAACACAGAAAAAGCCTCTAAGTTGATGTAATAGCCAATAAGAAGCAGTTAAATTCAAGTTTTAGTTATCGATTATTGACTTTTTAGCCGGCTTTGGTGCCTTGGACATCAGCTAGGGAATTACGATTTCGCATGAAGATAGGTCTAGCACTCACGTTGCATGGGAGAATGTGAAGAGTGTTCATATGTAGTAAAAACATGAGAAATCGACACGTTATCGTCATTTGCTATCGAATCAACTTCATACCAGATCGTCACATTTGCCGCTCTTCCCTCTGAAAAGAATATATTTATCGTGTGCAAAGCTATGTCGCGTGCTGTAGAATGCGGAGACACTATACGCACCATAGTAGAACACAGAAGAAGCTTCTAAGTTGATGTAATAGACAATAAGAGGCAGCTTAATTCAGGTTTTAGTTATCGATTATTTACTTCTTAGCCGGCTTTGGTGCCTTGGAATTGCGCTAGGACATTACGATGTTGCATGAAGGGAGGTCTAGCACCCACGTTGAACGGGAGAATGTGAAAATTGTTCATATGTAGTAAAAACCTGATAAATCCGCACATTTCGTCATTTGCTATCGAATCAACTTCATGCCAGATCGTCACATTTGCCACTCTTCCTTCTGAAACGAATATATTTATCGTGTGCAAAGCTATGTCGCGTGCTGTGGTATGCCGAGACACTATACGCACCATAGTAGAACACAGAAGAAGCTTCTAAGTTGATGTAATAGCCAGTAAGAGGCAGTACAAATCAAGTTTTAGTTATCGATTATTGACTTTTAGCCGGCTTTGGTGCCTTGGATATTTGCTAGGACCTTACGATTTTGAATGAAGTGAGGTCTAGCACCCAAGTTGCACGGGAGAATGCGAAAAGTGTTCATATGTAGTAAAAACCTGAGAAATCGACACGTTTTCGTCATTTGCTATCGATAGAACGTCATGACAGATCGTCACATTTGCCGCTCTTCTCTCTGAAACGAACATATTCATCGTGTGCAAAGCTATGTCGCGTACTGTAGAATGCGGAGACACTATACGCACCATAGTAGAACACAGAAGAAGCTTTTAAGTTGATGTAATAACCAATAAGAGGCAGTTCAATTCAAGATTTAGTTATCGATTATTGACTTTTGGGCCAGCTTTGGTGCCTTGGACATGCGCTAGGACCTTAGGTTATTGCATGAAGGGAGGTCTAGCAACCACGTTGCACGGGAGAATGTCAAAAGTGCTCATATGTAGAAAAAACCTGAGAAATCGACACGTTTTCGTCATTTGCTATCAGTAGAACTTCATGACAGATCGTTACATTTGCCGCTCTTCTCTCTGAAACGATTATATTTATCGTGTGCAAAGCTATGTCGCGTGCTGTCGTATGTGGAGACACTATACGCACCATAGTAGAACACAGAAGAAGCTTCTAAGTTGATGTAATAGACAATAAGAGGCAGCTTAATTCAGGTTTTAGTTATCGATTATTTACTTCTTAGCCGGCTTTGGTGCCTTGGAATTGCGCTAGGACATTACGATGTTGCATGAAGGGAGGTCTAGCACCCACGTTGAACGGGAGAATGTGAAAATTGTTCATATGTAGTAAAAACCTGATAAATCCGCACATTTCGTCATTTGCTATCGAATCAACTTCATGCCAGATCGTCACATTTGCCACTCTTCCTTCTGAAACGAATATATTTATCGTGTGCAAAGCTATGTCGCGTGCTGTGGTATGCCGAGACACTATACGCACCATAGTAGAACACAGAAGAAGCTTCTAAGTTGATGTAATAGCCAGTAAGAGGCAGTACAAATCAAGTTTTAGTTATCGATTATTGACTTTTAGCCGGCTTTGGTGCCTTGGATATTTGCTAGGACCTTACGATTTTGAATGAAGTGAGGTCTAGCACCCAAGTTGCACGGGAGAATGCGAAAAGTGTTCATATGTAGTAAAAACCTGAGAAATCGACACGTTTTCGTCATTTGCTATCGATAGAACGTCATGACAGATCGTCACATTTGCCGCTCTTCTCTCTGAAACGAACATATTCATCGTGTGCAAAGCTATGTCGCGTACTGTAGAATGCGGAGACACTATACGCACCATAGTAGAACACAGAAGAAGCTTTTAAGTTGATGTAATAACCAATAAGAGGCAGTTCAATTCAAGATTTAGTTATCGATTATTGACTTTTGGGCCAGCTTTGGTGCCTTGGACATGCGCTAGGACCTTAGGTTATTGCATGAAGGGAGGTCTAGCAACCACGTTGCACGGGAGAATGTCAAAAGTGCTCATATGTAGAAAAAACCTGAGAAATCGACACGTTTTCGTCATTTGCTATCAGTAGAACTTCATGACAGATCGTTACATTTGCCGCTCTTCTCTCTGAAACGATTATATTTATCGTGTGCAAAGCTATGTCGCGTGCTGTCGTATGTGGAGACACTATACGCACAATAGTAGAACACAGAAGATGCTTCTAAGTTGATGTATTAGCCAATAAGAGGCAGTTCAATTTAAGTTTTAGTTATCGATTATTGATTTTTAGCCGGCTTTGGTGCCTTGGATATTACCTAGGACCTCACGATTTTGGATGAAGGGAGGTCTAGCACACACGTTGCACCCAAGAATGTGAAACGTTTTCATATGTAGTAAAAACCTGAGAAATCCACACCTTTTCGTCATTTGCAATCGAATCAACTTCATGCCAGATCGTCACATTTGCCGCTCTTCTCTCTGAAACGATTGTATTTATCGTGTGCAAAGCTATGTCGCGTGCTGTGGTATGCGGAGATACTATACGCACTATAGTAGAACACAGAAGAAGCTTCTAAGTTGATGTAATAGCCAATAAGAGGCAGTACAATTCAAGTTTTAGCTATCGATTATTTACTTTTTAGCCGGCTATGGTGCCTCGGACATGAGCTAGGCACCTACTATTTCGCATGAAGGGAGGTCTAGCACACACGTTGCACGCAAGAATGTGAAAAGTTTTCATATGTAGTAAAAACCTGACAAATCCGAAGGTTTTGGTCATTTGCTATCGAATCAACTTTAAAACAGATCTTCACATTTGCCACTCTTATCTCTGAAACAATTAAATTTATCGTGTGCAAAGCTATGTCGCGTGCTGTGGTATGCGGAGACACTATACGCACCATAGTAGAACACAGCAGAAGCTTCTAAGTCGATGTAATAGCCAATAATAGGCTGATAAATTCAAGTTTAGGATATCGATTATTGACTTTTTAGCCGGCTTTGGTGCCTTGTACATGCGCTAGGACCGTACGATTTTGCATGAAAGTAGGTCAAGCATCCACGTTGCACGGGAGAATATGAAATGTGTTCATATGTAGTAAAAACCTGAGAAATCCGCAGGTTTTAGTCGTTTGCTATCGAATCAGCTTTAAAACAGATCGTCACATTTGCCACTCTTAACTCTGAAACGATTAAATTTATCGTGTGCAAAGCAATGTCGCGTGCTGTGGTATGCGGAGACACTATACGCACCATAGTAGAACACAGAAGAAGCTTCTAAGTTGATGTAATAGCCAATAAGAGGCAGATCAATTCAAGTTTTGGATATCGATTATTGATTTTTAGCCTGCTTTGGTGCCTTGGACATGCGCTAGGACATTACGATTTTGCATGAATGGAGGTTTAGCACCCACGTTGCACGGGAGAATGTGAAAAGTGTTTAGATGTAGTAAAAACCTGAGAAATACGCACATGTCGTCATTTGCTATGGAATCAACTTCATGCCAGATCGTCACATTTGCCGCACTTCCCTCTGAAAAGAATATATTTATCGTGTGCAAAGCTATGTCGCATGCTGTAGAATGCGGAGACACTATACGCACCATAGTAGAACACAGAAGAAGCTTCTAAGTTGATGTAATAGACAATAAGAGGCAGTTTAACTCAGGTTTTAGTTATCGATTATTGACTTTTTAGCCGGCTTTGGTGCCTTGGACATGCGCTAGGAACTTACGATTTTGCATGAATGGAGGTCTAGCAGACACGTTGCACGGGAGAATGTGAAAAGTGTTCATATGTAGTAAAAACCTGAAAAATCCGCAAGTTTTCGACATTTGCTATCGAATCAACTTCATACCAGATCGTCACATTTGCCGCACTTCCCTCTGAAACGAATATATTTATCGTGTGCAAAGCTATGTCGCGTGCTGTGGTATGCCGAGACACTATACGCACCACAGTAGAACACAGAAGAAGCTTCTAAGTTGATGTAATAGCCAGTAAGAGGCAGTACAAATCAAGTTTTAGTTATCGATTATTGACTTTTTAGCCGGCCTTGGTGCCTTGGACATCAGCTTGGGCCTTACGATTTCGCATGGAGATAGGTCTAGCACTTACGTTGCATGGGAGAATGTGAAGAGTGTTCATATGTAGTAAAAACATGAGAAATCGACACGTTATCGTCATTTGCTATCGAATCAACTTCATACCAGATCGTCACATTTGCCGCACTTCCCTCTGAAAAGAATATATTTATCGTGTGCAAAGCTATGTCGCGTGCTGTAGAATGCGGAGACACTATACGCACCATAGTAGAACACAGAAGAAGATTTAAGTTGATGTAGTAGCCAATAAGAGGCAGTTAAATTCAAGATTTAGTTATCGATTATTGACTTTAGAGCCAGCTTTGGTGCCTTGGACATGCGCTAGGACCTTACGTTTTTGCATGAAGGGAGGTCTAGCACCCACGTTGCACGGGAGAATGTCAAAAGTGCTCATATGTAGAAAAAACCTGAGAAATCGACACGTTTTCGTCATTTGCTATCGGTAGAACTTCATAACAGATCGTTACATTTGCCCCTCTTCTCTCTGAAACAATTATATTTATCCTTTGCAGAGCTATGTCGTGTGCTGTGGTATGCGGAGACACTATACGCACCATAGTAGAACACAAATTAAGCTTCTAAGTTGATGTAATAGCCAATAAGTGCAGTACAAATCAAGTTTTAGTTATCGATTATTGACTTTTTAGCCGCCCTTGGTCCCTTGGACATGCGCTAGGACCTTACGATATGGCATGAAGGGAGGTCTCAGACCCACGTTGCACGGGCGAATGTGAAAAGTGCTCATATGTAGTAAAAACCTGAGAAATACGCACGTTTTTGTCATTTGCTATCGAATCCCCTGCATGCCAAATCGTCAGATTTGCCGCTCTTCTCTCTGAAACGATTATATTTATCCTGCGCAAAGCTGTGTCGCGTGAAGTGGAATGCGGAGACACTATACGCACTACAGTAGAACACAGAAAAAGCTTCTATGTTGATGTAATAGCCAATAAGATGCAGTACAATTCAAGATTTAGCTATCGATTAGTGACTTCTTAGCCGGCTTGGGTGCCTTTGACATTAGCCAGGACCTTCCGATTTCGCATGAAGATAGGTCTAGCACCCACGTCGCACGGGAGAATGTGAAAAGTGTTCATATGTTCTAAGAACCTGAGAAATCGACACCTTTTCGTCATTTGCTATCGAATCAACTTCATGCCAGATCGCCACATTTGCCGCTCTTCTCTCTGAAACGATTATATTCATCGTGTGCAAAGCTATGTCGCGTGCTATGGTATGTGGAGACACTATACGCACTACAGTAGAACACAGAAGAAGCTTCTAAGTTGATGTAATAGCCAATAAGATGCAGTACAATTCAAGTTTTAGCTATCGATTATTGACTTTTTAGCCGGCTTTGGTGCCTTGGACATTAGCTAGGACCTTACGATACCGCATGAAGTGGAGGTCTAGCACCCACGTCGCACGGGAGAATGTGAAAAGTGTTCATATGTAGTAAAAACCTGAGAAATCGACACCTTTTACTCATTTGCTATCGAATCAACTTCATGCCAGATCGTCACATTTGCCGCTCCTCTCTGTGAAACGAATATATTTATCGTGTGCAAAGCTATGTCGCGTGCTGTGGTATGCGGAGACACTATACGCACCATAGTAGAACACAGAAGCAACTTCTAAGTTGATGTAATAGACAATAAGAGGCAGTGCAATTTAAGTTTTAGTTATCGATTATTGAATTTTTAGCCGGCTTTGATATCGTTGGATATGCGCTAGGACCTTACGATTTTGCATGAAGGGTTGGTCTAGCACCCATGTTGCACGGGAGAATGTGAAAAATGTTCATATATAGTAAAAACCTGAGAAATCGACACGTTTTCGTCATTTGCTATCGATTCAACCTTATGCCAGATCGTCACATTTGCCGCTCTTCTCTTTGAAACGATTATATTTATCGTGTGCAAAGCTATGTCGCGTGCTGTGGTATGAAAAGACACTATACGCACCATAGTAGAACACAGAAGAAGTTTCTAAGTTGATGTAATAGCCAATAAGATGCAGTGGAATTCAAGTTTTAGTTATTGACTTTTTAGCCAGCTTTGGTGCCTTGGACATGAGCTAGGAACTTACAATTTTGCATGAAGGGAGGCCCAGCACCCACGTTGCACGTGAAATGTGAAAAGTGTTCATATGTAGTAAAAACCTGAGAAATTCGCACGTTTTTGTCATTTGCTATCGAATCAACTGCATGCCAAATCGTCAAATTTGCCGCTCTTCTCTCTGAAACGATTATATTTATCCTGCGCAAAGCTGTGTCGCGTGCTGTGGTATGCGGAGACACTATACGCACTACAGTAGAACACAGAAAAAGCTTCTATGTTGATGTAATAGCCAATAAGATGCAGTACAACTCAAGTTTTAGCTTCCGATTATTGACTTCTTCGCCGGCTTTGGTGACTTGGACATTAGCCAGGACCTTACAATTTCGCATGAAGATAGGTCTAGCACCCACGTCGCACGGGAGAATGTGAAAAGTGTTCATATGTTCTAAGAACCTGAGAAATCGACACCTTTTCGTCATTTGCTATCGAATCAACTTCATGCCAGATCGCCACATTTGCCGCTCTTCTCTCTGAAACGATTATATTCATCGTGTGCAAAGCTGTGTCGCGTGCTGTGGTATGTGGAGACACTATACGAACTATAGTAGAACACAGAAAAAGCTTCTAAGTTGATGTAATAGCCGATAAGGTGCAGTACAATTCAAGTTTTAGGTATCGATTATTGACTTCTTAGCCGGCTTTGGTGCCTTGGACATTAGCCAGGACCTTACGATTTCGCATGAAGATACGTCTAGCACCCACGTCGCACGGGAGAATGTAAAAAGTGTTCATATGTTGTAAGAACCTGAGAATTCGACACCTTTTCGTCATTTGCTATCGAATCAACTTCAAGCCAGATCGTCACATTTGCCGCTCTTCTCTCTGAAACGATTATATTTATCCTGTGCAAATCTATGTCGCGTGCTGTGGTATGTGGAGACACTATATGAACTATAGTAGAACACAGAAAAAGCTTCAAGTTGATGTAAGAGCCAGTAAGAAGCAGTACAATTCAAGTTTAGTTATTGATTATACACTCCTGGATATTGAAATAAGAACACCGTGAATTCATTGTCCCAGGAAAGGGAAACTTTATTGACACATTGCTGGGGTCAGATACATCACATGATCACACTGACAGAACCACAGTCACATAGACACAGGCAAAAGAGCACGCACAATGTCGGCACTAGTACAGTGTAAATCCACCTTTCGCTTCAATGCAGGCTGCTTATCTCCCATGGAGACGATCGTAGAGATGCTGGATGTAGTCCTGTGGAACAGCTTTCCATGCCATTTCCACCTGGCGCCACAGGTTGGACCAGCGTTCGTGATGGACGTGCAGACCGCGTGAGACGACGCTTCATCCAGTCCCAAACATGTTCAGTGGGGGACAGATCCGGAGATCTTGCTGGCCAGGGTAGTTGACTTACACCTTCGAGAGCACGTTGTCAGGCACAGGATACATGCGGACGTGCATTGTCCTTTTGGAACAGCAAGTTCCCTTGCCGGTCTAGGAATGGTAGAGCGATGGGTTCGATGACGGTTTGGATGTACCGTGTACTATTCAGTGTCCCCTCGACGATCACCAGAGGTGTACGGCCAATGTAGGAGATCTCTCCCCACACCATGATGCCGGGTGTTGGCCCTGTGTGCCTCGGTCGTATGCAGTTCTGATTGTGGCGCTCACCTGCACGGCGCCAAACACTCATACGACCATCATTGGCACCAAGCCAGAAGCGAATCTCATCGCTAAAGACGACACGTCTCCATTCGTCACTCCATTCACGCCTGTCGCGACACTACTGGAGGCGGGCTGCACGATGTTGGGGCGTGAGCGGAAGACGGCCTAACGGTGTGCGGGACCGTAGCCCAGCTTCATGGAGACGGTTGCGAATGGTCCTCGCCAATACCCCAGGAGCAACAGTGTCCCTAATTTGCTGGGAAGTGGCGGTGCGGTCCCCTACGGCACTGCGTAGGATCCTACGGTCTTGGCGTGCATCTGTGCGTCGCTCCGTTCCGGTCCTAGGTCGACGGGCACGTGCACCTTCCGCCCACCACTGGCGACTACGTCGATGTACTGTGGAGACCTCACGCCCCACGTGTTGAGCAATTCGGCGGTACGTCCACCAGGCCTCCAGCATGCCCACTATACGCCTTTGTTCAAAGTCCGTCAACTGCACATACGGTTCACGTCCACGCTGTCGCGGCATGCTACCAGTGTTAAAGACTGCGATGGAGAACCGTGTGCCACGGCAGACTGGCTGACACTGACGGCGGCGGTGTACAAATGCTTCGCAGCTAGCGCCATTCGACGGCCAACAACTCGGTTCCTGGTGTGTCCGCTGGCCGTGCGTGTGATCATTGCTTGTACAGCTCGCAATGTCCAGAGCAAGTATGGTGGATCTGAAACACCGGTGTCAATGTGTTCTTTTTTCCATTTCCAGGAGTGTATTTATTTATCGTGTGCAAAGCTATGTCGCGTGCTGTGGTATGCGGAGAGACTATAAGCACCATAGTCGAACACAGAAGAAGCTTTTAAGTTGATGTAATAGAAAAATAACAGGCAGTAAAATTCCAGTTTTAGTTATCGATTATTGATTTTTTAGCCGACTTTGGTGCCTTGGACTTGAGCTAGGACCCTACGATTTTCCATGAAGGGGGTGTAGCAACCACGTTGCACCTGAGAATTTGAAAAGTGTTCATAGGTAGTAAAAACCTGAGAAATTCGCACGTTTTCGTCATTTGCTATCGAATCAAGTTCATGCCAGATCGTCACAGTTGCGGCTCTTCTCTCTAAAAGGTTTATATTTATCGTGTGCAGAGCTATGTCGCGTGCTGTGGTATGCGGAAACACTACACGCACCATAGTAGAACACAGAAGAAGCTTCTAAGTTGATGTAATAGCCAATAACAGGCAGTATAATTCAAGTTTTAGTTATCAAATATTGACTTTTTAGCCGGCTTTGGTGCCTTGGACAAGAGCCAGGACACTACGATTTTGCATGAAGGGAGGCCCAGCACCCACGTAGCACGGGAGAATGTAAAAAGTGTTCATATGTAGTAAAAACCTGAGAAATACGCACGTTTTTGTCATTTGCTATCGAATCAACTTCATGCCAGATCGTCACATTTGCCGCTCTTCTGTCTGAAACAATTATATTTATCCTTTGCAAAGCTATGTCGAGTGCTGTGGTATGCGGAGACACTATACGCACCATAGTAGTACACAGATTAAGCTTCTAAGTTGATGTAATAGCCAATAAGTGCAGTACAAATCAAGTTTTAGTTATCGATTACAGACTTTTTAGCCGCCTTTGGTGCCTTGGACATGCGCTAGGACCTTACGATATGGCATGAAGGGAGGTCTCAGACCCACGTTGCACGGGCGAATGTGAAAAGTGTTCATATGTAGTAAAAACCTGAGAAATACGCACGTTTTTGTTATTTGCAATCGAATCAACTGCATGCCAAATCGTCAGATTTGCCGCTCTTCTCTCTGAAACGATTATATTTTTCCTGCGCAAAGCAGTATCGCGTGCTGTGGAATGCGGAGACACTATACGCACTACAGTAGAACACAGAAAAAGCTTCTAAGTTGATGTAATAGCCAATAAGATGCAGTACAATTCAAGTTTTAGCTATCGATTATTGACTTCTTAGCCGGCTTTGGTGCCTTGGACATTAGCCAGGACCTTACGATTTCGCATGAAGATAGGTCTAGCACCCACGTCGCACGGGAGAATGTGAAAAGTGTTGATATGTTCCAAGAACCTGAGAAATCGACACCTTTTCGTCATTTGCTATCGAATCAACTTCTTGCCAGATCGCCACATTTGCCGCTCTTCTCTCTGAAACGATTATATTTTTCGTGTGCAAAGCTATGACGCGTGCTGTGGTATGCGGAGACACTATACGCACCATAGTAGAACACAGAAGAAGCTTCTAAATTGATGTAATAGCCAATAAGAGGCACTAAAATTCAAGTTTTAGCTATCGCTTATTAACTTTTTAGCCGGCTTTGGTGCCTTGGACATGAGCTAGGACCTTACGATTTTGAATGAAGGGAGGTCTAGCATCCATGTTGCACGGGAGAATATGAAAAGTGTTCATATGTAGTACAAACCTTCGAAATTCGTACTTTTTCGTCATTTGCTATCGAATCAACTTCATGCCAGATTGTTACATTTGCCGCTCTTCCATCTGAAACGATTATATTTATAGTGTGCGAAGCTATGTCGCGTGCTGTGGTATGCGGAGACACTATACGCACCATAGTAGAACACAGAGGAAGCTTCTAAGTTGATGTAATAGCCAGTAAGCAGCAGTACAATTCAAGTTATAGTTATCAATTATTGACTTTTTAGACGGCTTTGGTGCCTTGGACATGAGCTAGGACCTTACGATTTTCCATGAAGGGAGGTCTAGAAACCACGTTGCACGGGAGAATGTGAAAAGTGTTCATATGTAGTAAAACCATGAAAATTTACACGTTTTCGTCATTTGCTATCGAAATAACTTCATGCCAGATCGTCACATATGCCGCCTTTCTCTCTGAAACGAATATATTTACGTGTGCAAAGCTATGTCGCGTGCTGTGGTATGCGGAGACACTATACGCACCATAGTAGAACACAGAAGAAGTTTCTAAGTTGATGTAATAGCCAATAACAGGCAGTACAATTCAAGTTTTGGATATCGATTATTGACTTTTTAGCAGGCTTTGGTGTCTTGGACATGCCCTAGGACCTTACAGTTTTGCATGAAGTGACGTCTAGCACCCACGTCGCACGGGAGAATGTGAAAAGTGTTCATATGTAGTAAAAACCTGAGAAATCGGCACGTTTTTGCCATTTTTTATCGAATCAACTTCATGACAGGTCGTCACGTTTGCCGCTCTTCTCTCTGAAACGAATATATTTACCGTGTGCAAAGTTATGTCGCGTGCTGTAGTATGCGGAGACACTATACGCACCATAGTAGAACACAGAAGAAGCTTCTAAGTTGACGTAATAGCCAATAAGAGGCAGTTCAATTCAAGTTTTAGTTATCTATTATTGGCTTTTTAGACGGCTTTGGTGCCTTGGACATGCGCTAAGATCTTAAGATTTTACATCAAGGGATGTCTAGCACCTACGTTGCACGGGGGAAAGTGAAAAGTGTTCATATCTAGTAAAAACCTGACAAATCCGAATGTTTTGGTCATTTGCTATCGAATCAACTTTAAAACAGATCGTCACATTTGCCACTCTTATCTCTGAAACGATTAAATTTATCGTGTGCGAAGCTATGTCGCGTGCTGTGGTATGCGGAGACACTATACGCACCATTATAGAACACAGAAGAAGCTTCTAAGTTGATGTATTAGAGAATAAGAGGCAGTTCAATTTAAGATATAGTTATCGATTATTGACTTTTTAGCCGGCTTTGGTGCCTTGGATATTAGCTATGACATTACGATTTTGCATGAAGTGATGTCTATGACCCACACTGCACGTTAGAATGTGAAAAGTGTTCATATGTAGTACAAACCTGAGAAATCGACACGTTTTCTTCAATTGCTATCGAATCAACTTCATGCCAGATCGTCACATTTGCCGCTCTTCTCTCTGAAACGATTATATTTATCGTGTGCAAAGCTATGTCGCGTGCTGTGGTATGCGGAGACATTATACGCACTATAGTAGAACACAGAAGAAGCTTCTAAGTTGATGTAATGGCCAATAAGAGGCAGTTCAATTCAAGTTTTAGTTATCGATTATTGACTTTTTAGCCGGCTTTGGTGCTTTGGACATGAGCTAGGACCTTACGATTTCTCATGAAGGGTGGTCTAGCATCCACGTTGCACGGGAGAATGTGAAAAGTGTTCATATGTAGTAAAAACCTGAGAAATCGACACCTTTTCGTCATTTGCTATCGAATCTACTTCATGCCAGATCGTCACATTTGCCGCTCTTCTCTCTGAAACGAAAATATTTATCGTGTGCAAAGCTATGTCGCGTGCTGTAGTATGCGGAGACACTATACGCACCATAGTAGAACACAGAAGCAGCTTCTAAGTTGATGTAATAGCCAATAAGCGGCGGTTAGATTTAAGTTTTAGGTATCGATTATTGACTTTTTAGCCGGCTTTGGTGCGTTGGACATGCGCGAGGACCTTACGATTTTGCATGAAGGAGAGGTCTAGCACCCACGTTGCACGGGAGAATGTGAAAAGTGTTCATATGTAGTAAAAACCTGAGAAATCGACACATTTTCGCCATTTGCTATCGATTCAACCTCATGCCAGATCGTCACATTTTCCGCTCTTCTCTCTGAAACGATTATATTTATCCTGTGCAAAGCTATGTCGCGTGCTGTGGTATGTGGAGACACTATACGCATTATTGTAGAACACAGAAGAAAATTCCAAGATAAATATAATCGTTTCAGATAGAAGAGCGGCAAATAAGACGACCAGGCATGAAGTAGATTCGACAGCAAATGAAGAAAACGTGCGAATTGCTCCGGTTGTTCTTCATATGAACACTTTTCACATTCTCCCGTGCAACGTGGGTGCCAGACCTCCCTTCATGCAAAATCGTAAGGTCCTAACTCTTGTCCAAGGCACCAAAGCCGTCTAAAAAGTCAATAATTGATAACTAAATCTTGAATTGTATTGCTCCTTACTGACTGTTACATCAAATAAAAGATTCTTCTGTGTTCCACTATGGTGCGCATAGTGTCTCCGCATACCACAGCACGTGACAAAGCTATGCACACGATAAATATAATCGTTTCAGAGAGAAGAGCGGCAAATGTGACAATCAGCCATGATGTTGATTCGTCGGCAAATGAAGAAAACGTACGGATTTCTCAGGTTTTTCTTCATATGAACACTTTTCACATTCTCCCGTGCAACGTGGTTGCTACACCTCACTTCTTCCAAAATCGTAAGGTCCTTGCTCATGTCCAAGGCACCAAAGCCGTCAAAAAGTCAACAATCCGTAACCTAACCTTGAATTGTACTGCTTCTTACAGTCTATTACATCAACTTAGAAACTTCATCTGTGTTCTACTATGGTGCGCATAGTGTCTCCGCATGCCACAGCACGTGAAAAAGCTTTGCACATGATAAATATAATCGTTTGTGAGAGACGAGCGGCAAATGTGACGACCTGGCATGAAGTTGATTCGATAGCAAATGACGAAAACGTGCCGGTTTCTCAGGTTTTTACTACATATGAACACTTTTCACATTCTCCCGTGCAACATGGGTGCAAGACCTCCCTTCATGCACAATAGTAACGTCTTAGCTCATGTCCAAGGCACGAAAGTCGGGTTAAAAATTCAATAATCGATAACTAAAACTTGAATTGTACTGCTGCTTACTGAATATTACATCAACTTAGAAGCTTCTTCTGTGTTCTACTAAGGTGCGTATAGTGTCTCCGCATACCACAACACGCTACATAGCTTTGCACACGATAAATATAATCGTTTCGACGAGAAGAGCCGCAAATGTGACGATCTGGCATGAAGTTGATTCGATAGTAAATGACGAAAACGTGCAGATTTCTCAGGTTTTCACTACATATGAACAGTTTTCACATTCTCCCATGCAACGTGGTTGCTAGTCCTACCTTCATGCAGAATAGTAAGGTCTTAGCTCATGTCCAAGGCACCAAAGCCCGCTAAAAATTCAATAATCGATAATTAAAACTTGAATATTACTGCAGCTTACTGAATATTACATCGACTTAGAAGCTTCTTCTGTGTTCTACTATGTTGCTTATAGTGTCTCCGCATACCACAGCACGCGACATAGCTTTGCACACGATAAATATATTCGTTTCAGTGAGAAGAGCGGCAAATGTGACGATCTGGCATGAAGTAGTTTCAATAGCAAACGACGAAAACCTGTCGATTTCTCAGGTTTTTACTACATATGAACACTTTTCACACTCTCCTGTGCAACGTGGGTGCTAGACCTCCCTTCATGCGAAATAGTAGGGGCCTAGCTCATGTCCAAGGCATCATAGCCGGCTAAAAAGTAAATAATCGATAGGTAAAACTTGACTTGTACAGTCTCTTATTGGCTATTACATCAACTTAGAAACTTCATCTGTGTTCTACTATGGTGCGTATAGTGTCTCCGCATTCTACAGTACGCGACATAGCTTTGCACACGATAAATATATTCGTTTCAGAGAGAAGAGCGGCAAATGTGACGATCTGTCGTGAAGTTCTATCGATAGCAAATGACGAAAACGTGTCGATTTCTCAGGTTTTTACAACATATTAACACTTTTCACATTCTCCCGTGCAACGTGGGTGCTAGACCTCCCTTCATGCGAAATCGTAAGATTCAAGCTAATGTAAACGATACCAAAGCCGTCTAAAAAGTCAATAATCGGTAACTAAAACTCTAATTGCACTGCCTCTTATTGGCTATTATATTAACTTAGAAACTTCTTCTGTGTTCTACTATAGTACGTTTAGTCTCTCCGCATACCACAGCACGCGACATAGTTTTGCACACGATGAATATAATCGTTTCAGAGAGAAGAGCGGCAAATGTGACGAACTGGCATGAAGCTTATTCGATAGCAAATGAAGAAAACGTGTCGATTTCCCAGGTTTTTTCTACATATGAACACATTTACATCCTCCCGTGCAACGTGGGTGCTAGACCTCAGTTCATGCGAAATAGTATGGTCCTAGCTAATGTCCAAGGCACCAAAGCCGGCTAAAAGGTAAATAATCGATAACTAAAACTTGAATTGAACTGCCTCTTATTGGATGTTACATCAACTTAGAAGCTTCTTCTGTGTTCTACTATGGTGCGTATAGTGTCTCCGCATACCACAGCACTCGACATAGCTTTGCACACGATAAATATAATCGTTTCAGAGAGAAGAGCGGCAAATGTGACGATCTGGCATGAAGTTGTATCCATAGCAAATGACGAAAACTTGCTGATTTCTCAGGATTTTACTACATATGAACACTTTGCACATTCTCCCGTGTAACGTGTGTGCTAGACCTCAGTTCATGCAAAATCGTATGGTCCTAGCGCATGTACAAGGCACCAAAGCCCGCTAAAAGTCAATAATCGATATCCAAAACTTGAATTGATCTGCCTCTTATTGGCTATTACATCAACTTAGAAGCTTCTTCTGTGTTCTACTATAGTGCGTATAGTGCCTTCGCATACCACAGCACGCGACATAGCTTTGCACACGATAAATGTAATCGTTTCAGAGAGAAGATCGGCAAATGTGACGATCTGACATGAAGTTGATTCCATAGCAAATGACGAAAACTTGGGGATTTCTCAGGTTTTTACTACATATGAACACTTTTCACAATCTCCCGTGCAACGTGTGTGCTAGACCTCCATTCATGCAAAATCGTAAGGTCCTAGCGCATGTAGAAGGCACCAAAGCCGGCTAAAAAGTCAATAATTGATATCCAAAACTTGAATTGATCTGCATCTTATTGGCTATTACATCAACATAGAAGCTTCTTCTGTGTTCTACTATGGTGCGTATAATATCTCCACAAACCACAGCACGCGACATAGCTTTGCACACGATAAATTTAAGCGTTTCAGAAATAAGAATGGCAAATGTGACGATCTGTTTTAAAGTTGATACGATAGCAAAAGAACAAAACCTTCGGATTTGCAGGTTTTTACTACATTTGAAAACTTTTCACATTCCCCCGTGCAATATGGGTGCTAGACCTCCCTTCATGCGAAATCGCAAGGTCCTAGCTAATGTCCAAGGCACCAAAGCCGGCTAAAAATCAATAATCGATAACTAAAAATTAAATTGAACTGCCTCTTATTGGCTAATACATCAACGTAGAAGCTTCTTCTGTGTTCTACTATGGTGCGTATAGTGTCTCCGCATACCACAGCACGCGACATAACTCTGCACACGATAAATATAATCGTTTCAGAGAGAAGAGCGGCAAATGTGACGATCTTGGATGAAGATGTATCCATAGCAAATGACGAAAACTTGGGGATTTCTCAGGTTTTTACTACATATGAACACTTTTCACATTCTCCCGTGCAACGTGTGTGCTAGACCTCCATTCATGCAAAATCGTAAGGTCCTAGCGCATGTAGAAGGCACCAAAGCCGGCTATAAAAGTCAATAATCGATAACTAAAACTTGATTTGTACTGCCTCTTACTGGCTATTACATCAACTTAGAAGCTTCTTCTGTGTTCTACTATGGTGCGTATAGTGTCTTCGCATTCTACACAATCCGACATAGCTTTGCACACGATAAATGTAAGCGTTTCAGAGATAAGAATGGCAAATGTGACGATCTGTTTTAAAATTGATACGATAGCAAAAGACCAAAACCTTCGGATTTGTCAGGTTTTTACTACATATGAACACTTTTCACATTCCCCCGTGCAATATGGGTGCTAGACCTCCCTTCATGAGAAATCGTAAGGTCCTAGCTCATGTCCAAGCACCAAAGCCGGCTAAAAAGTCAATAATCGATATCCAAAACTTGAATTGATCTGTTTCTTATTGGCTATTACACCAACTTAGAAGCTTCTTCTGTGTTCTACTATAGTGCGTATAGTGTCTCCGCATACCGCAGCACGCGAAATAGATTTGCAAACGATAAATATATTCGTTTCAGTGAGAAGAGCGGCAAATGTGACGATCTGGCATGAAGTTGTTACGATAGCAAACGACGAAAACCTGTCGATTTCGCAGGTTTTTACTACATATGAACACTTTTCACATTCTCCCGTGCAACGTCGGTGCTAGACCTCCCTTAATGCGAAATATTAGGGGCCTAGCTCATGTCCAAGGCACCATAGTCGGCTAAAAAGTAAATAATCGATAGCTAAAACTTGAATTGACTGTCTCTCATTGGCTATTACATCAACTTAGAAGCTTCTTCGGTGTTCTACTATAGTGCGTATGGCATCTCCGCATACCACAGCACGCGATATAGCTTTACACACGATGAATATAATCGTTTCAGAGAGAAGAGCGGCAAATGTGACGATCTTGGATGAAGTTGTTTCCATAGCAAATGACGAAAACTTGCGGATTTCTCAGGTTTTTACTACATATGAACACTTTTCACATTCTCCCGTGTAACGTGTGTGCTAGACGTCCATTCATGCGAAATATTAGGGTCCTAGCGCATGAACAAGGCACCAAAGCCGGCTAAAAAGTCAATAATCGATAACTAAAACGTGATTTGTACTGCCTCTTACTGGCTATTACATCAACTTAGAAGCTTCTTCTGTGTTCTACTATGGTGCCTATAGTGTCTCCGCATTCTACAGAACGCGACATAGCATTGCACACGATAAAATTATTCGTTTCAGAGAGAAGAACGGCGAATGTGACGATCTGGCATGAAGTTGTATCGATAGCAAATGACGAAAACGTGTCTATTTCTCAGGATTTTACTACATATGAACACTTTTCACATTCTCCCGTGCAACGTGAGTGCTAGACCTCCCTTCATGCGAAATAGTAGGGGCCTAGCTCATGTCCAAGGCACCAAAGAAGGCTAAAATGTAAATAATCGTTAGCTAAAACTTGAATTGTACTGCCTCTTATTGGCTATTACATCAACTTAGAAGCTTCTTCTGTGTTCTACTATAGTGCGTATAGTGTCTCCGCATACCACAGCACGCGACATAGCTTTGCACACGATAAATATAATCTTTTCAGAGAGAAGAGCGGCAAATGTGACGATATGGCATGAAGTAAATTCGATAGCAAATGACGCAAAGGTGCGGATTTCTCAGGTTTTTACTACATATGAACACTTTTCACATTCTTCCGTGCTACGAGGGTGCTAGAGCTCCCTTCATGCAAAATCGTAAGGTCCTAGGTAATATCCAAGGCACCAAAGCCGGCTAAAAATCAATAATCGATTACTAAAACTTAATTTGAACTACCTCTAATTGGCTAATACATCAACTTAGAAGCTTCTTCTGTGTTCTACTATGGTGTGTATAGTGTCTCCGCATACCACAGCACACGACATAGCATTGCAAACGATAAATTTAATCGTTTCAGAGATAAAAGTGGCAAATGTGACGATCTGTTTTAAAGTTGTTTCGATAGCAAATTACCAGAACCTGCGGATTTGTAGGTTTATACTACATATGAACACATTTCACATTCCCCCATGCAACGTGGGTGCTAGACCTCCCTTCATGCAAAATCGTAAGGTCCGAAAGCATGTCCAAGGAACCAAAGACGGCTAAAAATTCAATAATCGATAACTAAAACTTGAATTGAACTGCCTTTTATTGGCTGTTACATCAACTTAGAAGCTTCTTCTGTGTTCTACTATGGTGCGTATAGTGTCTCCGCATACCACAGCACGCGACATAGCTTTGCACACGATAAATATAATCGTTTCAGAGAGAAGAGCGGCAAATGTGACGATCTGGCATGAAGTTGATTCCATAGCAAATGCCGAAATCTTGCGGATTTCTCAGGTTTTTACTACATATGAACACTTTTCACATTTTCCCATGCAACGTGGGTGCTAGACCTAAATTCATGCAAAATCGCAAGGTCCTAGTGCATGTCCAAGGCACCAAAGCGGGCTAAAAATCAATAATCGATATCCAGAACTTGAATTGATCTGCCTCTTACTAGCTATTACATCAACTTAGAAGCTTCTTCTGTGTTCTACTATAGTGCGTATAGTGTCTCCGCATACCACAGCCCGCGACGTATCTTTGCACACGATAAATATAATCGTTTCAGAGAGAAGAGCGGTAAATGTGACGACCTGGCATGAAGTTGATTCGACAGAAAATGACGAAAAGGTGCGGATTTCTCAGGTTTTTACTACATTTGAAAACTTTTCACATTCTCCCGTGCAACGAGGGTGCTAGACCTCCATTCATGCAAAGTCGTGAGGTCCTAGCGCATGTCCAAGGCACCAAAGCCGGCAAAAAGTCAATAATCGATATCCAAATCTTGAATTGATCTGCCTCTTATTGGCTATTACATCAAATTAGAAGCTTCTTCTGTGTTCTACTATGGTGCGTATAGTGTCTCCGCATACCACAGCACGCGACATAGCTTTGCAAACGATAAATGTAATTGTTTCAGAGATAAGAGTGGCAAATGTGACGATCTGTTTTAAATTTGATTCGATAGCAAATGACCAAAACCTGCGGATTTGTCAGGTTTTTACTACATATGAACACTTCTCACATTCCCCGTGAAACGTGGGAGCTAGACATCCCTTCATGCAAAATCGTAACGTCCTAAAGCATGTCCAAGGAACCAAAGCCGGCTAAAAAGTCAATAATCGATAACTAAAACTTGAATTGAACTGCTTCTTATTGGCTGTTAAATCAATTTAGAAGCTTCTTCTGTGTTCTACTATGGTGCGTATAGTGTCTCCGCATACCACAGCACGCGACATAGCTTTGCAAACGATAAATTTAATC
This sequence comes from Schistocerca gregaria, assembly GCF_023897955.1. NCBI lineage: Eukaryota > Metazoa > Arthropoda > Insecta > Orthoptera > Acrididae > Schistocerca > Schistocerca gregaria. Next base: position 24,965,227 of record NC_064923.1, on the reverse strand, counting down.
GTTTCAGAGATAAGAGTGGCAAATGTGACGATTTGTTTTAACGTTGATTCGATAGCAAATTAAAAAAAACCTGCGGATTTGTAGGTTTTTACTACATATGAACACATTTCACATTCCCCCGTTCAACGTGGGTGCTAGACCTTCTTTCATGCAAAATCGTAAGGTCCGAAAGCATGTCCAAGTGACCAAAGCCGGCTAAAAAGTCAATAATCGATAACTAACACTTGAATTGATTTGCCTTTTATTGGCTGTTACATCAACTTAGAAGCTTCTTCTGTGTTCTACTATGGTGCGTATAGTGTCTCCGCATACCATAGCACGCGACATAGCTTTGCACATGATAAATATGATCGTTTCAGAGAGAAGAGCGGCAAATGTGAAGATCTGGCATGAAGTTGATTCGATAGCAAATGACGAAAAGTTGCGAATTTCTCAGGTTTTTACTATATATGAACACTTTTCACATTCTCCCGTGCAACGTGGATGATAGACCTCCCTTCATGAGAAATCGTAAGGTCCTAGCTCATGTCCATGGAACCAAAGCCGGCTAAAAAGTCAATAATCGATAACTAAAACTTGAATTGAACTGCCTGTTATTGGCTGTTACATCAACTTGTGTTCTACTATGGTGCGTATAGTACCTCCGCATACCACAGCACGCGACATAGCTTTTCACACGATAAATATAATCGCTTCAGAGAGAAGAGCGGCAAATGTGACGATCTGGCATGAAGTTGATTCCATAGCAAATGACGAAAACTTGCGGATTTCTCAGGTTTTTACTACATATGAACACTTTGCACATATTCCCGTGCAACGTGGGTGCTAGACCTCCATTCATGCAATGTCATAAGGTCCTAGCGCATGTCCAAGGCACCAAAGCCGGCTAAAAAGTCAATAATCGATATCCAAAACTTGAATTGATCTGCCTCTTATTGGCTATTACATCAAATTAGAAGCTTCTTCTGTGTTCTACTATGGTGCGTATAGTGTCTCCGCATTCTACAGAACGTGACATAGCTTTGCACACGATAATTTTATTCGTTTCAGAGAGAAGAGCGGCCAATGTGAAGATCTGGCATGAAGTTGTTTCGATAGCAAACGACGAAAACGTGTCGATTTCTCAGGTTTTTACTACATATGAACACATTTCACATTCCCCCATGCAACGTGGGTGCTAGACCTCCCTTCATGCAAAATCGTAAGGTCCGAAAGCATGTCCAAGGAACCAAAGACGGCTAAAAATTCAATAATCGATAACTAAAACTTGAATTGAACTGCCTTTTATTGGCTGTTACATCAACTTAGAAGCTTCTTCTGTGTTCTACTATGCTGCGTATAGTGTCTCCGCATACCACAGCACGCGACATAGCTTTGCACACGATAAATATAATCGTTTCAGAGAGAAGAGCGGCAAATGTGACGATCTGGCATGAAGTTGATTCCATAACAAATGCCGAAATCTTGCGGATTTCTCAGGTTTTTACTACATATGAACACTTTGCAAATTCTCCCGTGCAACGTGGGTGCTAGACCTAAATTCATGCAAAATCGCAAGGTCCTAGTGCATGTCCAAGGCACCAAAGCGGGCTAAAAATCAATAATCGATATCCAGAACTTGAATTGATCTGCCTCTTATTAGCTATTACATCAACTTAGAAGCTTCTTCTGTGTTCTACTATGGTGCGTATAGTGTCTCCGCATACCACAGCCCGCGACATATTTTTGCACACGATAAATATAATCGTTTCAGAGATAAGAGTGGCAAGTGGGTCGATCTGTTTTAAATTTGATTCGATAGCAAATGACCAAAACCTGCGGATTTGTCAGGTTTTTACTACATATGAACAATTCTCACATTCCCCGTGCAACGTGGGAGCTAGACATCCCTTCATGCAAAATCGTAACGTCCTAAAGCATGCCCAAGGAACCAAAGCCGGCTAAAAAGTCAATAATCGATAACTAAAACTTGAATTGAACTGCTTCTTATTGGCTGTTAAATCAATTTAGAAGCTTCTTCTGTGTTCTACTATGGTGCGTATAGTGTCTCCGCATACCACAGCACGCGACATAGCTTTGCAAACGATAAATTTAATCGTTTCAGAGATAAGAGTGGCAAATGTGACGATTTTTTTTAACGTTGATTCGATAGCAAATTAAAAGAAACCTGCGGATTTGTAGGTTTTTACTACATATGAACACATTTCACATTCCCCCGTGCAACGTGGGTGCTAGACCTTCCTTCATGCAAAATCGTAAGGTCCGAAAGCATGTCCAAGTGACCAAAGCCTGCTAAAAAGTCAATAATCGATAACTAACACTTGAATTGATTTGCCTTTTATTGGCTGTTACATCAACTTAGAAGCTTCTTCTGTGTTCTACTATGGTGCGTATAGTGTCTCCGCATACCATAGCACGCGACATAGCTTTGCACACGATAAATATAATCGTTTCAAAGAGAAGAGCGGCAAATGTGACGATCTGGCATGAAGTTGATTCGATAGCAAATTACCAAAACCTGCGGACTTGTAGGTTTTTACTACATATGAACACTTTTCACATTCTCCCGTGCAACGAGGGTGCTACACCTCCATTCATGCAAAGTCGTGAGGTCCTAGCGCATGTCCAAGGCACCAAAGCCGGCTAAAAAGTCAATAATCGATATCCAAAACTTGAATTGATCTGCATCTTATTGGCTATTACATCAACTTAGAAGCTTCTTCTGTGTTCTACTATGGTGCGTATAGTGTCTCCACAAACCACAGCATGCGACATAGCTTTGCACACGATAAATTTATTCGTTTCAGAGACAAGAACATCAAATGCGACGATCTGGCATGAAGTTGTATCGATAGCAAATGACGAAAACGTGTCGATTTCTCAGGATTTTACTACATATGAACACTTTTCAGATTCTCCCGTGCAACGTGGATGATAGACCTCCCTTCATGAGAAAAAGTAAGGTCCTAGCTCATGTCCAAGGCACCAAAGCCGGCTAAAAAGTCAATAATCGATATCCAAAACTTGAATTGATCTGCTTCTTATTGGCTATTACATCAACTTAGACGCTTCTTCTGTGATCTGCTATGGTGCGTATAGTGTCTTCGCATACCACCGCACGCGGCATAGCTTTGCAAACGATAAAAATATTCGTTTCAGCGAGAAGAGCGGCAAATGTGACGATCTGGCATGAAGTTGTTTCGATAGCAAATGACGAAAACCTGTCAATTTCTCAGGTTTTTACTACATATGAACACTTTTCACATTCTCCCGTGCAACGTGAGTGCTAGACCTCCCTTCATGCGAAATAGTAGGGGCCTAGCTCATGTCCAAGGCACCAAAGAAGGCTAAAAAGTAAATAATCGATAGCTAAAACTTGAATTGTACTGCCTCTTATTGGCTATTACATCAACTTAGAAGCTTCTTCTGTGTTCTACTGTAGTACGTATAGTGTCTCCACATACCACAGAACGCGACATACCTTTGCACATGATAAATATGATCGTTTCAGAGAGAAGAGCGGCAAATGTGACGATCTGGCATGAAGTTGATTCGATAGCAAATGACGAAAATTTGCGAATTTCTCAGGTTTTTACTACATATGAACACTTTTCACATTCTCCCGTGCAACGTGGATGATAGACCTCCCTTCATGAGAAATCGTAAGGTCCTAGCTCATGTCCATGGAACCAAAGCCGGCTAAAAAGTCAATAATCGATAACTAAAATTTGAATTGAACTGCTTGTTATTGGCTGTTACATCAACTTGTGTTCTACTATGGTGCGTATAGTACCTCCGCGTACCACAGCAAGCGACATAGCTTCTCACACGATAAATATAATCGTTTCAGAGAGAAGAGCGGCAAATGTGACGATCTGGCATGAAGTTGATTCCATAGCAAAAGACGAAAATTTGCGGATTTCTCAGGTTTTTACTACATATGAACACTTTGCACATATTCCCGTGCAACGTGGGTGCTAGACCTCCCTTCATGCGAAATCGTAAGGTCCTAGCAAATGTACAAGGCACCGAAGCCGGCTAAAAGGTCAATAATCGATAACTAAAACTTGATTTGTACTGCCCCTTACTGGCTATTACATCAACTTAGAAGCTTCTTCTGTGTTCTACTATGGTGCGTATAGTGTCTCCGCATTCTACAGAACGTGACATAGCTTTGCACACGATAATTTTATTCGTTTCAGAGAGAAGAGCGGCCAATGTGAAGATCTGGCATGAAGTTGTTTCGATAGCAAACGACGAAAACCTATCGATTTCTCAGGTTTTTACTACATCTGAACACTTTTCACATTCTCCCGTGCAACGTGGGTGCTAGACCTCCCTTCATGCAAAATAGTAGGGGCCTAGCTCATGTCCAAGGCACCATAGCCAGCTAAAAAGTAAATAATCGATAGCTAAAACTTGAATTGTACTCCCTCTGATTGGCTATTACATCAACTTACAAGCTTCTTCTGTGTTCTGCTATAGTGCGTATAGTATCTCCGCATACCACACAACGCGACGTAGCTTTGCACACGATAAATATAATCGTTTCAGAGAGAAGAGCGGCTAATGTGACGATCTGGCATTAAGTTGATTCGATAGAAAATGACGAAAAGGTGCGGATTTCTCAGGTTTTTACTACATATGAAAACTTTTCACATTCTTCCGTGCAACGTGGGTGCTAGACCTCCCTTCATGCAAAATCGTAAGGTCCTAGGTAATATGCAAGGCACCAAAGCCGGCTAAAAATCAATAATCGATAACTAAAACTTAAATTGAACTGCCTCTTATTGGCTAATACATCAACCTAGAAGCTTCTTCTGTGTTCTACTATGGTGCGTATAGTATCTCCGCATACCACAGCACGCGACATAGCTTTTCACACGATAAATTTAATCGTTTCAGAGATAAGAGTGGCAAATGTGACGATCTGATTTAAAGTTGATTCGATAGCAAATGACCAAAACCTGCGGATTTGTCAGGTTTTTACTACATATGAACACTTTTCACATTCTCCCGTGTAACGAGAGTGCTAGACCTCCATTCATGCAAAGTCGTGAGGTCCTAGCGCATGTCCAACGCACCAAATCCGGCTAAAAGTCAATAAGCGATATCCAAAACTTGAATTGATCTGCCTCTTATTGGCTATTACATCAAATTAGAAGCTTCATCTGTATTCTACTATGGTGCGTATAGTGTCTCCGCATTCTACAGCACGCGACATAGCTTTGTACACAGTAAATTTAAACATTTCAGAGATAAGAGTGGCAAATGTGAAGATCTGTTTTAAAGTTGATTCGATAGCAAAGGACCAAAACCTTCGGATTTGCCAGGTTTTTACTACATTTTAACACATTTCACATTCCCCCGTGCAACGTGGGTGCTAGACCTCCCTTCCTGCTAAAACGTAAGGTTCTAAAGCATATCCATGGAACCAAAGACGGCAAAATGTCAATAATCGATAACTAAAACGTGAATTGAACTGCCTCTTATTGGGTGTTACATCAACTTAGAAGCTTCTTCTGTGTTCTGCTATGGTGCGTATAGTGTCTCCGCATACCACAGCACGTGACATAGCTTTTCACACGATAAATTTAATCGTTTCAGACATATGAGTGGCAGACGTGACGATCTGTTTTAACCCTTTCGCGGCTACGGGCATACATGTATGCCCGGCAGTTAGAAGACCAGACGGCTACGGGCGTAGATGTATGCCCAGCCGGCGGGAAGTCCAGGCGGCTACGGGCATACATCTACGCCCGGCAGGCGGGAATACCAGACGGCTAATGGCATACATATACGCCCGGGCTCGGGAACAGGTAAACGTTCACAATAGAGCGGCTGCTGGCTGTTGTCCACTTTTCAGACAACACTTTCATTGTCTGGTCTTCTTTGTAAAGTGAGAAAGCACTTTAGTTTTCCCCTCCCCTGCACACTTTCTGCTTACGAGTCTAACAATCGGCCAGTCCGTTTTTCGCTTCTGGTGAGACGACAGCGTTCGCGTGTGTAGACTTTGCCATGTCGGGACACAGTTTATCGGACAAGGAAATCATGGATATCCTCATGAATAGCAGTGACGAAGATTGTAGTGATACTTCGGAGCTTTCTTCCGATGAAGAGTTGGATGCTCCTGGACTTATTGCTGAATCCTCGGTATCACGAACAGAAGATTCTTCCTCTGAAGACGGAAAAGAAGATAGAGTAAGTGAAACTTCGTCAGGAAAAAGAAAGTATGACTGGACGGAGAATCATCCTGTGACGAAACGACACCGTTTTGTGAACACATTTAGCGGGTTAAAGGTGGACTTCGAAGAGTCAGCAAGTCATTTAGATTTCTTTTTGTACTTCATGTCCATGGAATTTGTTTCTGCCATTTGTACACAGATCAATAATTATTATAAATTTATTACTGAAAAAATGACGACAGTGCCCAGTAGATTAGCACGCTGGAAGCATATAGAGCCATCAGAATTTTATTGTTTCCTAGCATGTTCTCTGCTTATGCCTAGAAGTAAAAAGTTAGAAGTGAATGAATATTGGTCGACAGATTCTTTGCTTCAGACACCAATATTTTCTAACATAATGGCCAGGGACCGGTACAAATTGATTCTGCGTTTATTGCACTTCTGTGACAATTCCACCGCGTCTCAAGATATTCTTGTAAAGATACGTCTCATTGTAGGTCACACAAGAAATAAATTCCGCGAGGCAGTAGTACCCTTTGAAAACCTAGTGATCGACGAAAGTTTGCTACTTTTCAAGGGAAGGCTCCGATTCAAGCAGTACATACCAAATAAACGTAGTCGTTTTGGCATTAAAATTTTCGTCCTTTGTGACGTAGAAACGAATTATATTCTGGATTATATTATCTACACTGGTGCTGCCACGGAAATAGAATCTGGAAATTCTGATTGGGGAAAATCAGGCGATGTTGTTGTGAGTTTGTTATTGCCATACCTCAACAAAGGTCATACCATTTATTTGGACAATTGGTACTCGAGCCCAGAATTATTTCTATGGCTCCACAAAAAATGTACAAACGCCGTCGGAACAGTACGAAAAAACAGGAAACATCTACCACCGTTACCAGACAAGCTGAAAAAAGGGGAAGTACAGTTCAAATCTTGTGGAACATTAATGGCACTAAAATGGATGGACAAGAAAGAAGTGTGGATGCTTTCGACCGTAAATGGACCAGAGTTTGTGGAGACACAGAAGAAAGAACATAGAACAGGCCAAAACAAATTGAAACCCACCTGTGTCGTCAGCTATAATAAGTCAATGGGTGCAGTGGATAAGACAGACATGCTATTATCTTCTGTACAGTGCATCCGAAAGACACTGAAGTGGTACAAGAAAGTATTCTTTCATTTGACTGACTTGTGTGTGCTGAACGCAAAAACTGTTTTTGAAATACAAAAGCAACAGAAGATACCACTAGCGAAATACCACTTGGAGCTAATCCGTCAATTGCTTGACAGATTTCATAGTCAAACGTGTAAAAGTGCGATCCCACGGACAACCAAAGAAGAAAGCCCTTTCCGACTGCAGAATAAAGAGGGACATTATCCAGGGTTCCTCGTAGCAACGGAGAAAAAGGAGATTCCCCAGAGACGCTGTGTAGTATGCACTGCTCATTCACAACGAAAAATGACACGCATAAGATGCAAAAAGTGCGATGTGGCTCTCTGCATGGTGCCATGTTTCGAAAATTACCACACGCTAAAGAAATATTAGCACGTTTTAGTAACTTTGTACGTTTCAAATAGATAAAAGTAAAAAATAAAAAAATAAAAATAAAAAGCAGATGATGATGATGAGTCCCATACTCCGTTTACCGAGCGTAGGGGAGCGACGCGGGAGACCCGCGCCGCCATACTAGGCAAGGTCCTAGTGAAGGTGGTTTGCCATTGCCTTCCTCAGACCGTAATGGGGATGATTGATGATGATGATGAAGACGACACAAACACCCAGTCATCACGAGGCAGGTGAAAAATCCCTGACCCCGCCGGGAATCGAACCCGGGACCCCGTGCACGGGAAGCGAGAACGCTACCGCGAGACCACGAGCTGCGGACAAAAAAAAGCAGATAAAAGTAAAAAAAATGGTTTTTAACTCAGCCAGCGGCAGTCCAAAGCCTGCGTCGAAAATGAGGATGGGAAACCATTAAAGTAAACCGTACTGAACGTGACGGGCTGAAAAAGAAGACAGCGAGCTAGAAGAAGGTAGGCGTTTACTATCCAATTTCTTACTGTGGAGAATCGACTTTAGGTTTTAATTACAAACGAAGGCAAGGGCCTATCGCAAAATGAGTTATGCAGATATATTCCTTGTTTAACTTTTAGTCCGATTGCATGACAAAATTAGGTTTTAAATTTCTGTAATTATTATCTATTTAAGACCGTAGTAAGAATATTGTTCGAGATTTGGGCGTTTTCGCTACGCACAACTCTATTTAAAACTATATATCTTGAAATACATTCATGTGATGATAGTGGAATTTTAATATGTTTTAGGCACATACATCGACGGTGTAAATCTCTAGTTAGAGGATTTTGGAATTACTATTAAAAAAGTTCCTATCATTTTTCTAAACCAACCATTTTTCAGCCCATAATAAACATATAACTGAAAGTGTTGGCTATTTTCGAAGCTCTCTTTCGTTGTTATCAGAAACTATAACCAAAGTGACCATACAGAGTATAGTGTTTTTTTAAGGCGCTGCTGAACAGTGGTTCTGTGCACGCGGCAACACGCGGGAAGCCTGCGGCGGCCGTAGCCTGCAGCGGCCACAGGGCTGCGACAGCCGCCGCCGGCCAGGCGCGCAGTGCGCTCGTCCCTGTCACCCGGCCAGGCAGGCAGGACGCTCAGCCTTCCAGCCGCGAAAGGGTTAAAGTTGATTCGATAGCAAATGACCAAAACCTGCGGATTTTCAGGTTTTTACTACATATGAACACTTTTCACATTCTCCCGTGCAAGGTGGGTGCTAGACATCCCTTCATGCAAAATCGTAACGTCCTAAAGCATGTCCAAGGAACCAAAGCCGGCTAAAAAGTCAATAATCGATAACTAAAACTTGAATTGAACTGCCTCTTATTGGCTGTTACATCAATTTAGAAGCTTCTTCTGTGTTCTACTATGGTGCGTATTGTGTCTCCGCATACCACAGCACGCGACATAGCTTTGCACACGATAAATATAATCGTTTCAGAGAGAAGAGCGGCAAATGTGACGATACGGCATGAAGTTGATTCCGTAGCAAATGACGGAATCTTGCGGATTTCTCAGGTTTTTACTACATATGAACACTTTTCACATTCTCCTGTGCAACGTGTGTGCTAGACCTCCATTCATGGAAAATCGTAAGGTCCTAGCGCATGTACAAGGCACCAAAGCCGGCTAAAAAGTCAATAATCGATATCCAAAACTTGAATTGATCTGCATCTTATTGGCTATTACATCAACTTAGAAGCTTCTTCTACTATGGTGCGTATAGTGTCTCCGCATTTTACAGAACGCGACATAGCTTTGCACACGATAAATTTATTCGTTTCAGAGAGAAGAACGGCAAATGCGACGATCTGGCATGGAGTTGTATCGATAGCAAATGACGAAAACGTGTCGATTTCTCAGGATTTTATTACATATGAACACTTTTCACATTCTCCCGTGCAACGTGGGTGCTAGACCTCCCTTCATGCGAAATCGTAAGGTCCTAGCTAATGTCCAAGGCACCGAAGCCGGCTAAAAGGTCAATAATCGATAACTAAAACTTGATTTGTACTGCCCCTTACTGGCTATTACATCAACTTAGAAGCTTCTTCTGTGTTCTACTATGGTGCGTATAGTGTCTCCGCATTCTACAGAACGCGACATAGCTTTGCACACGATAAATTTATTCGTTTCAGAGAGAAGAACGGCAAATGTGACGATCTGGCAAAAAGTCGTATCGATAGCAAATGACGAAAACGTGTCGATTTCTCAGGATTTTGCTACATATGAACACTTTTCACATTCTCCCGTGCAACGTGGATGATCGACCTCCCTTCATGAGAAATCGTAAGGTCCTAGCTCATGTCCAAGGCACCAAAGCCGGCTAAAAAGTCAATAATCGATATCCAAAACTTGATCTGCTTCTTATTGGCTATTACATCAACTTAGAAGCTTCTTCTGTGATCTGCTATGGTGCGTATAGTGTCTTCGCATGCCACAGCACGCGACATAGCTTTGCACACGATAAATATAATCGTTTCAGAGAGAAGATCGGCAAATGTGACGATCTGGCATGAAGTTGATTCCGTAGCAAATGACGAAAACTTGCGGATTTCTCAGGTTTTTACTACATATGAACACTTTTCATACTCTCCCGTGCAACGTGGGTGCTAGACCTACCTTCATATAAAATCGTAAGGTCCTAGGTAATATCCAACTCACCAAAGCTGGCTAAAAATTAATAATCGATAACTAAAACTTAAATTGAACTGCCTCTTATTGGGTAATACATCAACTTAGAAGCTTCTTCTGAGTTCTACTATGGTGTCTATAGTGTCTCCACATACCACAGCACGTGACATAGCTTTGCACACGATAAATATAATCGTTTCAGAGAGAAGAGCGGCAAATGTGACGATCTGTCATGAAGTTCTACCGATAGCAAATGACGAAAACGTGTCGATTTCTCAGGTTTTTACTACATATGAATCCTTTTCACATTCTCCCGTGCAACGTGGGCGCTAGACCTCACTTCATGCAAATTCGTAAGGTCCTAGCTCATGTCCAAGGCACCAAAGCCGGCTGAAAAGTCAATAATAGATAACTAAAACTGAAATTGAACAGCCTCTTATTTTCTAATACATCAACTTAGAAGCTTCATCTGTGTTCTACTATGGTGCGTATAGTGTCTCCGCATACCACAGCACGCGACATAGCTTTGCACACGATAAATTTAATTGTTTCAGAGATAAGAGTGGCAAATGTGACGATCTGTTTTAACGTTGATTCGATAGCAAATGACCAAAACCTGCGGATTTGTCAGGTTTTTACTACTTATGAACACTTTTCACATTCCCCCGTGCAACGTGGATGCTAGACCTCCCTTCATGCAAAATCGTAAGGTCCTGAAGCATGTCCAAGGAACCAAAGCCAGCTAAAAAGTCAATAATCGTTAACTAAAACTTGAATTGAACTGCCTCTTATTGGATGTTACATCAATTTTGAAGCTTCTTCTGTGTTCTACTATGGTGCGTATAGTGTCTCCGCATACCACAGCACACGACATAGTTTTGCACACGATAAATATAATCGTTTCAGAGAGACGAGCGTCAAATATGACGATCTGTCATGAAGTTCTATCGATAGCAAATGACGAAAACGTGTCGATTTCTTAGGTTTTTACTACATATGAACACTTTTCACATTCTCCCGTGCAACGTGGGTGCTAGACCTCCCTTCACGAGAAATCGTAACGTCCTAGCTCATGTCCAAGGCTGCAAAGACGGCTAAAAAGTCAATAATATATAACTAAAACTTGAATTGTACTGCCTCTTATTGGCTATTACATCAACTTACAATCTCCTTATGTGTTCTACTATAGTCCGTATAGTGTTCCGCATACACCAGCACGCGACATAGCTTTGCACACGATAAATATATTCGTTTCAGAGGGAAGAGTGCCAAATGTGGCGATCTGGCATGAAGTTGTTTCGATAGCAAATGACGAAAACGTGTCGATTTCTCCGGTTTTTACTACATATGAACACATTTCACATTCTCCCGTGCAACGTGGGTGCTAGACCTCAGTTCATGCAAAATCGTAAGGTCCTAGCGCATGTCCAAGGCACCAAAGCCGGCTAAGAAGTCAATAATCGATAACTAAAACTTGAATTGATCTGTCGCTTATTGGCTATTACATCAAATTAGAAGCTTCTTTGGTGTTCTACTATGGTGCGTATAGTGTCTCCGCATACCACAGCACGCGACATAGCTTTGCACACGATAAACATAATCGTTTCAGAGAGAAGAGCGGCTAATGTGACGATCTGGCATGAAGTTGATTCGATAGCAAATGATTTAAAGGTGACGATTTCTCAGGTTTTTACTACATATGAACACTTTTCACATTCTCCCGTGCAACGTGGGTGCTAGACCTCCTTTCATGCAAAATCGTAGGGTCCTAGCTCATGTCCAATGCACCAAAGCAGGCTAAAAAGTCAATAATCGATAACTAAAACTTGAGTTGTACTGTCTCTTATTGGCTATTACATCAACTTAGAAGCTTCTTCTGTGTTCTACTATGGTGCGTATAGTGTCTCCGCAGACCACAGCACGCGACATAGCTTTGCACACTATAAATATAATCGTTTCAGAGAGAAGTTCGGCAAATGTGACGATCTGGCATGGAGTTGATCCGATAGCAAATGACGAAAACCTGCGGATATCTCAGGTTTTTACTACATATGAACACTTTTCACATCCTCCCGTGCAACGTGGGTGCTAGGCCCCCCTTCATCCAAAATCGTAAGGTCCTAGCGCATGTCCAAGGCACCAAAGCCGGCTAAAAAGTCAATAATCGATAGCTAAATCTTTAATTGTACTGCCGCTTATTGGCTATTATATCAACTTAGTAGTTTCTTCTGCGTTCTACTATGGTGCGTATAGTGTCTCCGCATACCAGAGCACGCGACATAGCTTTGTACATGATAAATATAATCGTTTCAGAGAGAAGAGCGGCAAATGTGACGATCTGGGACGAAGGTGATTCGATAGCAAATCACGAAAAGGTGCGGATTTCTCATATTTTTACTACATATGAACACTTTTCACATTGTCCCGTGCAACGTGAGTCCTAGACCTCCCTTCGTTCAAAATCGTAAAGTCCTAGCTTATGTCCAAGGCACCAAAGCCGGCTAAAAAGTCAATAATCGATAACTAAAACATGAACTGTACTGCCTCTTATTGGCTATTACATCAACTTAGAAGTTTCTACTGTGTTCTACTATTTTGCGTATAGTGTCTCCGCATACCACAGCACGCGAAATAGCTTTGCACACGATAAATATAATCGTTCCCGAGCGAAGAGCGGCAAATGTGACGATCTGGCATGAAGTTGATTCGATAGCAAATGACAAAAACTTGAGGATTTCTCAGGTTTTTACTACATATGAAAACTTTGCACATTCTCTTGTGCAACGTGGGTGCTAGACCTCCTTCAGGCAAAATCGTAAGGTCCTAGCACATCTCCAAGGCACTAAAGCTGGCTAAAAACTCAATAATCAAAAACTAAAACTTGAATTCAACTGCCTCTTATTGGCTATTACATCAACTTAGAAGCTTCTTCTGTGTTCTAGTATGGTGCGTATAGTTACTCCGCATACCACAGCACGATACATAGCTTTGCACACGATAGATATATTCGTTTCAGAGAGAAGAGCGGCAAATGTGACGATCTGGCATGAAGTTATTTCGATAGCAAATGACGAAAACCTGTCGATTTCTCAGCTTTTACTACATATGAACAGTTTTCACATTCTGCCGTGCAACTTGGGTGCTAGGCCTCCCTTCATGTGAAACAGTATGGTCCTAGCTCATGTCCAAGGCACTAAAGCAGGCTAAAAAGTAATTAATCGATAACTAAATCATGAATTGTACTGCCTCTTATTGGGTATTACATCAACTTAGAAGCTTCTTCTGTGTTCTACTCTGGTGCGTATAGTGTCTCCACATACCACAGCACGCGACATATCTTTGCACACGACAAACATAAAAGTTTCAGAGACAAGATCAGCAAATGTAACGACCTGGCATGGAGTAGATTCGATAAGAAACGACGAAAACGTGTCGATTTCTCAGGTTTTTACTACATATGAACACTTTTCACATTCTCCCTTGAAACGTGGGTGCTAGACCTCCCTTCATGCAAAATCGTAAGCTCCTAGGGCATGTCCAAGGCACCAAAGTCGGCTAAAATGTCAATATTCGATACCTTAAACTTGAATTGTACTGCCCCTTATTGGCCATTATATCAACTTAGAAGCTTCTTCTGCGTTCTACTATGGTGCGTATAGTGTCTCCGCATACCACAGCACGCGAAATAGCTTTGCACACGATAAATATAATCGTTGCAGAGAGAAGAGCGGCAAATGTGACGATCTCGCATGAAGTTGATTCGATAGCAAATGACCAAAACTTGAGGATTTCTCAGGTTTTTACTACATATGAACACTTTTCTGATTCTCGTGTGCAACGTGGGTGCTAGACCTCCCTTCAGGCAAAATCGTAAGGTCCTAGCGCATCTCCAAGTCACCAAAGCTGGCTAAAAAGTCAATAATCGATAACTAAAACTAGAATTGAACTGCCTCTTATTGGCTATTACATCAACTTAGAAGCTTCTTCTGTGTTCTAGTATGGTGCGTATAGTTACTCCGCATACCTCAACACCATACATAGCTTTGCACACGATAAATATATTCGTTTCAGAGAGAAGAGCGGCAAATGTGACGATCTGGCATGAAGTTGATTCGATAGCAAATGACGAAAAGGTGTCGATTTCTTAGGTTTTTACTACATATGAACACTTTTCACATTCTCCCTTGAAACGAGGGTGCTAGACCTCCTTTCATGCAAAATCGTAATCTCCTAGCGCATGTCCAAGGCACCAAACTCGGCGAAAAAGGCAACAATCGATAACTAAAACTTGAATTGTACTGCCTCTTATTGGCTATTACATCAACTTAGAAGCGTCTTCTGTGTTCTACTATGGTGCGTATAGTGTGTCCACATACCACAGCAATCGACATAGCTTTGCACACGATAAACATAATCGTTTCAGAGAGAAGAGCGGCATATGTGGCGATCTGGCAAGAAGTTGATTCTATAGCAAATGACGAAAACGTGTCGATTTCTCACGTTTTTACTACATATGAACACTTTTCACATTTTCCCGTGCAACGTGGGAGCTAGACCTCCCTTCATGCAAAATCGTAAGGTCCTAGCGCATCTCCAAGGTACCAAAGCTGGCTTAAAAGATCAATAATCGATAACTAAAACTAGAATTGAAGTGCCTCTTATTGGCTATGACATCAACTTGGAATCTTCTTCTGTGTCCTACTATGGTGCGTATAGTGTCTCCACATGCCACAGCACGCCACATAGCTTTGCACACGATAAATATAATCGTTTCAGAGAGAAGAGCGCAAATGTGACGACCTGGCATGAAGTTCTACCGATAGCAAATGACTAAAACGTGTCGATTTTTCAGGTTTTTACTACATATGAACACTTTTCACATTGTCCCGTGCAACGTGAGTCCCAGACCTCCCTTCGTTCAAAATCGTAATGTCCTAGCATAAGCAACATGGCAAAAACTTTGCACACGATAAATTTATCCGTTTCAGAGAGAAGAGCGGCAAATGTGACGATCTGGCATGAGGTTGTTTCGATACCAAATGACGAAAACCTGTCGATTTCTCAGGTTTTTACTACATAT
Organism: Schistocerca gregaria; assembly: GCF_023897955.1. NCBI lineage: Eukaryota > Metazoa > Arthropoda > Insecta > Orthoptera > Acrididae > Schistocerca > Schistocerca gregaria. Next base: position 24,949,743 of record NC_064923.1, on the reverse strand, counting down.
CCACACTTTTCCCATACTCAGAGCAACGTGGGTGCTAGACATCCCTTCATGCAAAAGCGTAAGGTCCTAGCGCATCTCCAAGGTACCAAAGGTGGCTAAAATGTCAATAATCGATAACTAAAAGTTAAATTGAACTGCCACTTATTGGCTATTACATCAACTTAGAAGCTTCTTCTGTGTTCTACTATGATGCGTATAGTGTCTCTGCATACCACACTACGCGACATATCTTTGCACACGACAAACATAAAAGTTTCACAGAGAAGATCGGCAAATGTGACGATCTGGCATGAAGTTGATTCGATAGCAAATGACTTAAAGGTGTCGATTTCTCAGGTTTTTACTACATATAAACACTTTTCACATTCTCCCGTGCAACGTGGGTGCTAGACCTCCTTTCATGCAAAATCGTTGGGTCCTAGCTCATGTCCAATGCACCAAAGCAGGCTAAAAAGTCAATAATCGATAACTAAAACTTGAATTGAACTGCCTCTTATTGGCTATTACATCAACTTAGAAGCTTCTTCTGTGTTCTAGTATGGTGCGTATAGTTACTCCGTATACCACAGCACGATACATAGCTTTACACACGATAAATATATTCGTTTCAGAGAGAAGAGCGGCAAATGTGACGATCTGGCATGATGTTATTTCGATAGCAAATGACGCAAACCTGTCGATTTCTCAGGTTTTTACTACATATGAACAGTTTTCACATTCTGCCGTGCAACGTGGGTGCTAGTCCTCCCTTCTTGCGAAACAGTATGGTCCTAGCTCATGTCCAAGGCACTAAAGCAGGCTAAAAAGTAATTAATCGATAACTAAATCATGAATTGTACTGCCTCTTATTGGGTATTACATCAACTTAGAAGCTTCTTCTTTGTTCTACTCTGGTGCGTATAGTGTCTCCACATACCACAGCACGCGACATATCTTTGCACACGACAAACAAAAAAGTTTCACAGAGAAGATCGGCAAATGTGACGATCTGGCATGGAGTAGATTCGATAAGAAACGACGAAAACGTGTCGATTTCTCAGGTTTTTACTACATATGAACACTTTTCACATTCTCCCTTGGAACGTGGGTGCTAGACCTCCCTTCATGCAAAATCGTAAGCTCCTAGCGCATGTCCAAGGCACCAAAGTCGGCTAAAAAGTCAATATTCGATACCTTAAACTTGAATTGTACTGCCCCTTATTGGCCATTATATCAACTTAGAAGCTTCTTCTGCGTTCTACTATGGTGCGTATAGTGTCTCCGCATACCACAATACGCGAAATAGCTTTGCACACGATAAATATAATCGTTGCAGAGAGAAGAGCGGCAAATGTGACGATCTCGCATGAAGTTGATTCGATAGCAAATGACCAAAACTTGAGGATTTCTCAGGTTTTTACTACATGTGAACACTTTTCTGATTCTCCTGTGGAACGTTGGTGCTAGACCGCTTTCCAGGCAAAATCGTAAGGTCCTAGCGCATCTCCAAGGCATCAAAGCTGGCTAAAAAGTCAATAATCGATAACTAAAACTTGAATTGAACTGCCTCTTATTGGCTATTACATCAACTTCGAAGCTTCTTCTGTGTTCTAGTATGGTGCGTATAGTTACTCCGCATACCTCAACACGATACATAGCTTTGCACACGATAAATATATTCGTTTCAGAGAGAAGAGCGGCAAATGTGACGATCTGTCATGAAGTTCATTCTACAGCAAATGACGAAAAGCTGTCGATTTCTCAGGTTTTTACTACATATTAACACTTTTCACATTCTCCCGTGTAACTTGGGTGCTAGACCTCCCTTCATGGAAAATCGTAGGGTCCTAGCTCATGTCCAAGGCACCAAAGCCGGCAAGAATGTCTATAATTGATAACTAAAACTTGATTTGCACTGTCTCTTATTGGCTATTACATCAACTTAGAAGCTTCTTCTGTGTTCTACTATGATGCGTATAGTGTCTCTGCATACCACAGCACGCGACATACCTTTGTACACGATAAATATATTCGTTTCAGAGAGAAGAGCGGCAAATGTGACGATCTGGCATGAAGTTGTTTCGATAGCAAATGACGAAAACGTGTCGATTTCATAGGTTTTCACTACATATGAACACTTTTCAAAATTATGCCGTGCAACGTGGTTGCTAGGCCTCCCTTCACGCGAAACAGTATGGTCCTAGCTCATGTCCAGGGCACCAAAGCCGGCTAAAAAGTATATAATCCATAACTAAAACATGAATTGTACTGCCTCTTATTGGCTATTACATCAACTTAGAAGCTTCTTCGGTGTTCTGCTATAGTGCGTATAGTGTCACCGCATACCACAGCACGCGAAATAGCTTGCACACGAAAAATATAATCGTTCCAGAGAGAAGATCGGCATATGTGGCGATCTGGCAAGAAGTTGATTCTATAGCAAATGACGAAAACGTGTCGATTTCTCACGTTTTTACTACATATGAACACTTTTCACATTTTCCAGTGCAACGTGGGAGCTAGACCTCCCTTCATGCAAAATCGTAAGGTCCTGGCGCATCTCCAAGGCACCAAAGCTGGCTAAAAAGTGAATAATCGATAACTAAAACGTGAATTGTACTGCCTCTTATTGGCTATTACATCAACTTAGAAATTTCTACTGTGTTCTACTATGGTGCGTATAGTGTCTCCGCATACCGCAGCACGCGACATAGCTTTGCACACGATAAATATCATCGTTTGAGAGAGAAGAGCGGCAAATGTGACGAGCTGTCATGAAGTTGATTCGTTAGCAAATGACGAAAACTTGCGGATTTCTCAGGTATTTACTACATATGAACACTTTACACAATCTCAGTGCAACGTGGGTGCTAGACCTCCTTCCATGCAAAAATCGTAAGGTCCTAGCGCATCTCCAAGGCACCAAAGTTGGCTAAAAAGTCAATAATCGATAACTAAAACTTGAATTGAACTGCCTCTTATTGGCTATTACATCAACTTAGAAACGTCCTCTGTGTTCTACTATGGTGCGTATAGTGTTTCCACATACCACAGCACGCGAAATAGGTTTGCACATGACAAACATAATAGTTTCAGAGAGAAGAGCTGCAAATGTGACGATCTGGCATGAAGTTGATTTGATAGCAAATGACGAAAAGGTGTCGATTTCTCAGGTTTTTTCTACATATGAACACTTTTCACATTCTCCCATGCAACGTGGGTGCTATACCTCCCTTCATGGAAAATCGTAGGGTCCTAGCTCATGTCCAATGCACCAAAGCCGACTAAAAAGTCAATAATCAATAACTAAAATTTGAATTGAACTGCCTCTTATTGGCTATTACATCAACTTAGAAGCTTCTTCTGCTTTCTACTATGATGCGTATAGTGTCTCTGCATACCACACTACGCGACATAGCTTTGTACATGATAAATATAATCGTTTCAGAGAGAAGAGCGGCAAATGTGACGATCTGGCATGAAGTTGATTCGATACCAAATGACGAAAAGGTGCGGATTTCTCAGGTTTTTACTACACATGAACACATTCCACATTGTCCCGTGCAACGTGAGTCCTATACCTCCCCTCGTGCAAAATCGTATTGTCCTAGCTTATGTCGAAGGCACCAAAGCCAGCTAAAAAGTCAATAATCGATAGCTAAAACGTGAATTGTACTGCCTCTTATTGGCTATTACATCAACTTAGAAGATTCTACTGTGTTCTACTATGATGCGTACAATGTCTCCACATACCACAGCACGCGACATAGCTTTGCACACGATAAGCATAATCGTTTCAGAGACAAGAGCGGCAAATGTGGCGATCTGGCATGAAGTTGATTCGATAACAAATTACGGAAACGTGCGCATTTCTACGGTTTCTACTACATATGAACACTTTTCACATTCTCCCGTGCAACGTGGGAGCTAGGCCTCCCTTCATGCAAAATCGTAATGTCCTAGCTCATGTCCAAGGCACCAAAGCCGGCTAAAAAGTCAATAACCGACAACTAAAACTTTAATTGAACTGCCCTTATTGGCCATTATATCAACTTAGAAGCTTCTTCTGTGTTCTACTATGATGCGTATAGTGTCTCTGCATACCACACTACACGACATAGCTTTGTACATGATAAATATAATCGTTTCAGAGAGAAGAGCGGCAAATGTGACGATCTGGCATGAAGTTGATTCGATAGCAAATGACGAAAAGGTGTCGATTTCTCAGGTTTTTACTACATATGAACACTTTTCACATTCTCCCGTACAGCGTGGGTGCTAGACCTCCCTTCATGGAAAATCGTAGGGTCCTAGCTCATGTCCAAGGCACCAAAGCCGGCAAGAATGTCAATAATCGATAACTAAAACTCGAATTGTACTGTCACTTATTTGCTATTACATCAACTTAGAAGCTTCTTCTGTGTTCTACTATGGTTTGTATAGTGTCTCCACATGCCACAGCACGCGACATAGCTTTGCACACGATAAACATAATCGTTTCAGAGAGAAGAGCGGCAAATGTGACGATCTGGCATGAAGTTTATTCTATAGCAAATGACGGAAACGTGTAGATTTCTCAGGTTTTTACTACATATGAACACTTTTCACATTCTCCCGTGCAACGTGGGTGCTAGACCTCCCTTCATGGAAAATCGTAGGGTCCTAGCTCATATCCAAGGCACCAAAGCCAGCAAGAAAGGAATAATCGATAACTAAAACTTGAATTGTACTGTCACTTATTGGCTATTACATCAACTTAGAAGCTTCTTCTGTGTTCTACTATCGTGCGTATAGTGTCTCTGCATAGCACAGCACGCGACATAGCTTTGTACACGGTAAATATAATCGTTTCAGAGAGAAGAGCGGCAAATGTGACGATCTGGCATGAAGTTGATTCGTTAGCAAATGACGAAAACTTGCGGATATCTCAGGTATTTACTACATATGAACAGTTGACACATTCTCCTGTGCAACGTGGGTGCTAGACCTCACTTCGTGCAAAATAGTAAGGTCCTAGCCCATCTCCAAGGCACCAAAGCTGGCTAAAAATCAATAATCGATAACTATAACTTCAATTGTACTGCCTCTTATTGGCTATTACTTCAACATGGAAGTTTCTTCTGTGTTCTATTATGGTGCGTATAGTGTCTCCGCATACCACAGCACGCGACATTGCTTTGCACACGATAAATATAAACGTTTCAGAGAGAAGAGCGGCAAATGTGACGAAATGGCATGAAGTTGATTCGATAACAAATTACGGATACGTGCGGATTCCTCACGTTTCTACTACATATGAACACTTTTCACATTCTCCGGTGCAACGTGGGTGCTAGTTCGCATTTTATGCAAAAATCGTATGGTCCTAGCTCATGTCCAAGACACCAAAGCCGGCTAAAAAGTTAATAATCGATAGCAAAAACTTCAATTGAACTGCCTCTTATTGGCTATTATATCAACCTAGAAGCTTCTCCTTCGTTCTACTATGGTGCTTATAGTGTCTCCACATACCACAGCACGCGACATAGCTTTGCACACGATAAATATAATCGTTTCAGAGAGAAGAGCGGCAAATGTGACGATCTGGCATGAAGTTGATTCGATAACAAATTACGGATACGTGCGGATTTCTCAGGTTTCTACTACATATGAACACTTTTCACATTCTTCGGTGCAACGTGGGTGCTAGTTCGCATTTTATGCAAAAACCGTATGGTCCTAGCTCATGTCCAAGGCACCAAAGCCGGCTAAAAAGTTAATAATCGATAACTAAAACTTGAATTGAACTGCCTCTTATTGGCTATTACATCAACTTAGAAGCTTCTTCTGTGTTCTACTATGGTCCGTATAGTGTCTCCACATGTCACAGCACGCGACATAGCTTTGCACACGATAAACATAATCGTTTCAGAGAGAAGAGCGGCAAATATGACGATCTGGCATGAAGTTTATTCTATAGCAAATGACGAAAACGTGTCGATTTCTCAGGTTTTTACCACATATGAACACTTTTGACATTCTCCCGTACAACGTGGGTGCTAGACCTCCCTTCATGGAAAATCGTAGGATCCTAGCTCATGTCCAATGCACCAAAGCCGGCAAGAATGTCAATTATCGATAACTAAAACTCGAACTGTACTGTCACTTATTTGCTATTACATCAACTTAGAAGCTTCTTCTGTGTTCTACTAAGGTGCGTATAGTGTCTCCGCATACCACAGCTCGCGACATAGCTTTGCACACGATAAATATAATCGTTTCAGAGAGATGAGCGGCAAATGTGACGATCTGTCATGAAGTTGATTCGATAGCAAATGACGAAAAGGTGTCGATTTCTCAGGTTTTTAATACATATGAACATTTTTCACATTCTCCCGTGCAACGTGGGTGCTAGACCTCCCTTCATGCAAAATCGTAAGTTCCTATCTCATGTCCAAGGCACCAAAGCCGGCTAAAAAGTCAATAATCAATGACTAAAACTCGAATTGTACTGCACGTTATTGGCTATTACATCAACTTAGAAGCTTTTTCTGTGTTCTACTATGGTGCGTAAAGTCTCTCGTGTCTCCGCATCCCACAGCACGCGACATAGCTTTGCACAGGATAAGTATAATTGTTTCAGAGAGAAGAGCGGCAAACGTGAGGATCTGGCATGATTTGATTCGATAGAAAATTACGAAAACGTGTCGATTTCTCAGGTTACTACTACATATGAACACTTTTCACATTGTCCCGTGCAACGTGGGTGCTAGTTATAATTTTATGCAAAATCGCAAGGTCCTAGCCCATGTCCAACTCACCAAAGCCGGCAAAATAGTTAATAATCGATAGCTAAAACTTGAATTGTACTGCCCCTCATTGGCTATTACATCAACTTCGAAACTGCTTCTGTGTTCTACTATGGTGCGTATAGTGTCTCCGCAGACCACAACACGCGACATTTCTTTGCACACTATAAATATAATCGTTTCAGAGAGAAGTTCGGCAAATATGACGATCTGGCATGAGGTTGATCCGATAGCAAATGACGAAAACCTGCGGATTTCACAGGTTTTTACTACATATGAACACTTTTCACATTCTCCTGTGCAACGTGGGTGCTATGCCTCCCTTCATGCAAAACCGTAACGTCCTAGCTCATGTCCAAGGCACCAAAGCCGGCTCAAAAGTCAATAATCGACAATTAAAACTTTAATTGTACTGCCCCTTATTGGCTATTATATCAACTTAGAAGCTTCCTCTGCGTTCTACTATGGTGCGTATAGTGTCTCCACATACCACAGCACGCGACATGGCTTTGCACACGATAAACATAATCGTTTCAGAGAGAAGAGCGGCAAACGTGACGATCTGGCATGAAGTTGATTCGATAGCAAATGACGAAAACGTGCGTATTTCTCAGGTGTTTACTACATATGAACACTTTTCACATTCGCAATGCAACGTGGGTGCTAGACCTCCTCATGCAAAATCGTAAGCTCCCAGCTCATGTCCAAGGCACCAAAGCCAGCTAAAAAATCAATATTCGATAACTAAAACTTGAATTGTACTGTCTCTTATTGGCTATTACATCAACTTCGAAACTTCTCCTGTGTTCTACTATGGTGCGCATAGTGTCTCCACATGCCACTGCACGCCACATAGCTTTGCACACGATAAACATAATCGTTTCAGAGAGAAGAGTGGCAAATGTGACGATCTGGCATGAAGTTGATTCTAAAGCAAATGACGAAAACGTGTCGATTTCTCAGGTTTTTACTACATATGAACACTTTTCACATTCTCCCGTGCAACGTGCGTGCTAGACCTCCCTTCATGGAAATTCGTAGGGTCCTAGCTCATGTCCAAAGCACCGAAGCCGGCAAGAATGTCAATTATCGATAACTAAAACTTGAATTGTACTGTCACTTATTGGCTATTACATCAACTTAGAAGCTTCTTCTGTGTTCTACTATGGTGCGTATAGTGTCTCCGCATACCACAGCACGCGACATAGCTTTGCACACGATAAACATAATCGTTTCAGAGAGAAGAGCGGCCAATGTGACGATCTGGCATGAAGTTGATTCGATAGCAAATGACGAAAACGTGCGTATTTCTCAGGTCTTTACTACATATGAACACTTTTCACATTCGCAATGCAACGTGGGTGCTAGACCTCCTCATGCAAAATCGTAAGATCCCAGCTCATGTCCAAGGCACCAAAGCCGGCTAAAAAATCAATATTCGATAACTAAAACTTGAATTGTACTGTCTCTTATTGGCCATTACATCAACTTCGAAACTTCTCCTGTGTTCTACTATGGTGCGCATAGTGTCTCCACATGCCACTGCACGCGTCATAGCTTTGCACACGATAAACATAATCGTTTCAGAGAGAAGAGTGCAAATGTGACGATCTGTCATGAAGTTGATTCCATAGCAAATGACGAAAACCTGCGGATTTCTCAGGTTTTTACTACATATGAACACTTTTCACATTCTCCCGTGCAACGTGCGTGCTAGACCTCCCTTCATGGAAAATCGTAGGGTCCTAGCTCATGTCCAAAGCACCGAAGCCGGCAAGAATGTCAATTATCGATAACTAAAACTTAAATTGTACTGTCACTTATTGGCTATTACATCAACTTAGAAGCTTCTTCTGTGTTCTACTATGATGCGTATAGTGTCTCTGCATACCACAGCACGCGACATAGCTTTGCACACGATAAATATAATCGTTTCAGAGAGAAGAGCGGCGAATGTGACGATCTGGCATGAAGTTGATTCGATAGCAAATGAAGGAAACGTCGATTTCTCAGGTTTTTACTACAGATGAACACTTTTCACATTCTCAGTGCAACGTGGGTTCTAGACCTCCCTTCATGCAAAATCGTAAGGTCCTAGCGCATCTCCAAGGTACCAAAGCTGGCTAAAAAGTTAATAATCGATAACTAAAACTTGAATTGAACTGCCTCTTATTGGCTATTACATCAACTTAGAAGCTTCTTCTGTGTTCTACTATGGTGCGTGTAGTGTCTCCACATGCCACAGCACGCGACATAGCTTTGCACACGATAAACATAATCGTTTCAGAGTGAAGAGCGGCAAATGTGACGATCTGGCATGAAGTTGATTCTATAACAAATGACAAAAACGTGTCGATTTCTCAGGTTTTTACTACATATGAACACTTTTCACATTCTCTCGTACAACGTGGGTGCTAGACCTCCCTTCAAGGAAAATCGTAGGGTCCTAGCTCATGTCCAAGGCACCAAAGCCGGCAAGAATGTCAATAATCGATAACTAAAACTCGAATTGTACTGTCACTTATTTGCTATTACATCAACTTAGAAGCTTCTTCTGTGTTCTACTAAGGTGCGTATAGTGTCTCCACATGCCACAGCTCGCGACATAGCTTTGCACACGATAAATATAATCGTTTCAGAGAGAAGAGCGGCAAATGTGACGATCTGTCATGAAGTTGATTCGATAGCAAATGACGAAAAGGTGTCGATTTCTCAGGTTTTTAATAGATATGAACATTTTTCACATTCTCCCGTGCAACGTGGGTGCTAGACCTCCATTCATGCAAAATCGTAAGGTCCTAGCTCATGTCCAAGGCACCAAAGCCGGCTAAAAGTCAATAATCAGTGACTAAAACTTGAATTGTACTGCACGTTATTGGCTATTACATCAACTTCGAAACTTCTTCTCTGTTCTACTATGGTGCGTATAGTGTCTCCGCATACCACAGCACACGACATAGCTTTGCACAGGATAAATATAATTGTTTCAGAGAGAAGAGGGGCAAACGTGAGGATCTGGCATGAAGTTGATTCGATAGAAAATTACGAAAACGTGTCGATTTTTCAGGTTTCTACTACATATGAACACTTTTCACATTGTCCCGTGCAACGTGGGTGCTAGTTCTAATTTTATGCAAAATCGTAAGGTCCTAGCTCATGTCCAAGGCACCAAAGCCGGCTAAAAAGTTAATAATCGATAGCTAAAACTAGAATTGTACTGCCCTCATTGGCTATTACATCAACTTCGAAACTTCTTCTCTGTTCTACTATGGTGCGTATAGTGTCTCCGCAGACCACAGCACGCGACATAGCTTTGCACATTATAAATATAATCGTTTCAGAGAGAAGAGCGGCAAATGTGACGATCTGGCATGAAGTTGATTCGATAGCAAATGAAGGAAACGTGTCGATTTCTCAGGTTTTTACTACTGATGAACACTTTTCACATTCTCAGTGAAGTTTCGAAGTTGATGTAATAGCCAATAAGAGACAGTACAATTCAAGTTTTAGTTATCGAATATTGATTTTTTAAGCGGCTTTGGTGCCTTAGACATGAGCTGGGAGCTTACGATTTTGCACGAAGGGAGGTCTAGGACTCACGTTGCACGGGACAATGTAAAAAGTGTTCATATGTAGTAAAAACCTGAGAAATCCGCACCTTTTCGTCATTTGCTATCGAATCAACTTCATGCCAGATCGTCACATTTGCCGCTCTTCTCTCTGAAACAATTATATTTATCGTTTACAAAGTTCCTCCCCCCATGAACCATGGACCTTGCCGTTGGTGGGGAGGCTTGCGTGCCTCAGCGATACAGATGGCCGTACCGTAGGTGCAACCACAACGGAGGGGTATCTGTTGAGAGGCCAGACAAACGTGTGGTTCCTGAAGAGGGGCAGCAGCCTTTTCAGTAGTTGCAGGGACAACAGTCTGGATGATTGACTGATCTGGCCTTGCAACATTAACCAAAACGGCCTTGCTGTGCTGTTACTGCGAACGGCTGAATGCAAGGGGAAACTACAGCCGTAATTTTTCCCGAGGAGTTGCAGCTTTACTGTATGATTAAATGATGATGGCATCCTCTTGGGTAAAATATTCCGGAGGTAAAATAGTCCCCCATTCGGATCTCCGGTTGGGGACTACTCAGGAGGATGTCGTTATCAGGAGCAAGAAAACTGGCGTTCTACGGATCGGAGCGTGGAATGTCAGATCCCTTAATCGGGCAGGTAGGTTAGAAAGTTTAAAAAGGGAAATGGATAGGTTAAAGTTAGATATAGTGGGAATTAGTGAAGTTCGGTGGCAGGAGGAACAAGACTTCTGGTCAGGTGACTACAGGGTTATAAACACAAAATCAAATAGGGGTAATGCAGGAGTAGGTTTAATAATGAATAGGAAAATAGGAATGCGGGTAAGCTACTACAAACAGCATAGTGAACGCATTATTGTGGCCAAGATAGATACGAAGCCCACACCTACTACAGTAGTACAAGTTTATATGCCAACTAGCTCTGCAGATGATGAAGAAATTGAAGAAATGTACGATGAAATAAAAGAAATTATTCAGATAGTGAAGGGAGACGAAAATTTAATAGTAATGGGTGACTGGAATTCGAGTGTAGGAAAAGGGAGAGAAGGAAACATAGTAGGTGAATATGGATTGGGGCTAAGTAATGAAAGAGGAAGCCGCCTAGTAGAATTTTGCACAGAGCACAACTTAATCATAGCTAACACTTGGTTTAAGAATCATGAAAGAAGGTTGTATACGTGGAAGAACCCTGGAGATATTAAAAGGTATCAGATAGATTATATAATGGTAAGACAGAGATTTAGGAACCAGGTTTTAAGTTGTAAGACATTTCCAGGAGCAGATGTGGACTCTGACCACAATCTATTGGTTATGACCTGTAGATTAAAACTGAAGAAACTGCAAAATGTGGGAAATTAAGGAGATGGGACCTGGATAAACTGAAAGAACCAGAGGTTGTACAGAGTTTCAGAGAGAGCATAAGGGAACAATTGACAGGAATAGGGGAAAGAAATACAGTAGAAGAAGAATGGGTAGCTCTGAGGGATGTAGTAGTGAAGGCAGCAGAGGATAAAGTAGGTACAAAAATGAGGGCTGCTAGAAATCCTTGGGTAACAGAAGAAATATTGAATTTAATTGATGAAAGGAGAAAATATAAAAATGCAGTAAAAGAAGCAGGCAAAAAGGAATACAAACGTCTCAAAAATGAGATCGAAAGGAAGTGCAAAATGGCTAAACAGGGATGGCTAGAGGACAAATGTAAGGATGTAGAAGCTTATCTCACTAGGGGTAAGATAGATACTGCCTACAGGAAAATTAAAGAGACCTTTGGAGAGAAGAGAACCACGTGTATGAATATCAAGAGCTCAGATGGCAGCCCAGTTCTAAGCAAAGAAGGGAAGGCAGAAAGGTGGAAGGAGTATATAGAAGGTTTATACAAGGGCGATGTACTTGAGGACAATATTATGGAAATAGAAGAGGATGTAGATGAAGACGAAATGGGAGATACGATACTGCGTGAAGAGTTTGACAGAGCACTGAAAGACCTGAGTCGAAGCAAGGCCCCCGGAGTAGACAACATTCCATTAGAACTACTGACGGCCTTGGGAGAGCCAGTCATGACAAAACTCTACCAGCTGGTGAGCAAGATGTATGAGACAGGCGAAATACCCTCAGACTTCAAGAAGAATATAATAATTCCAATCCCAAAGAAAGCAGGTGCTGACAGATGTGAAAATTACCGAACTATCAGTTTAATAAGCCACGGCTGCAAAATACTAACGCGAATTCTTTACAGACGAATGGAAAAACTGGTAGATGCAGACCTCGGGGAGGATCAGTTTGGATTCCGTCGAAATGTTGGAACACGTGAGGCATTACTGACCTTACGACTTATCTTAGAAGAAAGATTAAGAAAAGGCAAACCTACGTTTCTAGCATTTGTAGACTTAGAGAAAGCTTTTGACAATGTTGACTGGAATACTCTTTTTCAAATTCTAAAGGTGGCAGGGGTAAAATACAGGGAGCGAAAGGCTATTTACAATTTGTACAGAAACCAGATGGCAGTCATAAGAGTCGAGGGGCATGAAAGGGAAGCAGTGGTTGGGAAAGGAGTGAGACAGGGTTGTAGCCTCTCCCCGATGTTATTCAATCTGTATATTGAGCAAGCAGTAAAGGAAACAAAAGAAAAATTTGGAGTAGGTATTAAAATTCATGGAGACGAAGTAAAAACTTTGAGGTTCGCCGATGACATTGTAATTCTGTCAGAGACGGCAAAGGACTTGGAAGAGCAGTTGAACGGAATGGACAGTGTCTTGAAAGGAGGATATAAGATGAACATTAACAAAAGCAAAACGAGGATAATGGAATGTAGTCAAATTAAATCGGGTGATGCTCAGGGAATTAGATTAGGAAATGAGACACTTAAAGTAGTAAAGGAGTTTTGCTATTTAGGAAGTAAAATAACTGATGATGGTCGAAGTAGAGAGGATATAAAATGTAGACTGGCAATGGCAAGGAAAGCATTTCTGAAGAAGAGAAATTTGTTAACATCGAATATAGACTTATGTATCAGGAAGTCGTTTCTGAAAGTATTTGTTTGGAGTGTAGCCATGTATGGAAGTGAAACATGGACGATAACTAGTTTGGACAAGAAGAGAATAGAAGCTTTCGAAATGTGGTGCTACAGAAGAATACTGAAGATAAGGTGGATAGATCACGTAACTAATGAGTAGGTATTGAATAGGATTGGGGAGAAGAGAAGTTTGTGGCACAACTTGACTAGAAGAAGGGATCGGTTGGTAGGACATGTTTTGAGGCATCAAGGGATCACAAATTTAGCATTGGAGGGCAGCGTGGAGGGTAAAAATCCTGCTTTGGTGCCTTGGGTTAGAGCTAGGACATTACGATTTTGCACGAAGGGAGGTGTAGGACCCACGTTCCACGGGAGAATGTGAAAAGTGTTCATAGGTAGTAAAAACCTGAGAAATCGACACGTTTCCTTCATTTGCTATCGAATCAACTTCATGCCAGATCGTCACATTTGCCGCTCTTCTCTCTGAAACGATAATATTTATCGTGTGCAAAGCTATGTCGCCTGCTGTGGTATGCGGAGACACTACACGCAGCATAGCAGACACAGAAGAAGCTTCTAAGTTGACGTAATAGCCAATAAAAGGCAGTACAACTCACGTTTTAGTTATCGATTATTGATTTTTAGCCGGCCTTGGTGCCTTGGACATGAGCTAGGACATTACGATTTTGCACGAAGGGAGGTCTAGGACTCACGTTGCACGGGACAATGTGAAAAGTGTTCATAAGTAGTAAAACCCTAATAAATCCGCACGTTTTCTTCATTTGCTTTCGAAATAACTGCATGACAGATCATCACATTTGCCGCTCTTCTCTCTGAAACGAATATATTTATCGTGTGCAAAGATACGTCGAGTGCTGTGGTATGTGGAGACACTATACGCACCATAGTAGAACACAGAAGAAGCTTCTAAGTTGATGTAATAGCCAATAAGAGGCAGTTCAATTAAAGTTTTAGTTATGGGTTATTGACTTTTTAGCCAGCTTTGGTGACTTGGAGATGCGCTAGGAGCTTACGATTTTGCATGAAGGGAGGCCTAGCACCCACGTTTCAAGGGAGAATGTGAAAATTGTTCATATGTAGTACAAACCTGAGAAATCGACACGATTTCGTCATTTGCTATCGAATTAACTTCATGCCAGATCGTGACATTTGCCGATCTTCTCTCTGAGACGATTATGTTTATCGTGTGCAAAGATATGTCGCGTGCTGTGGTATGTGGAGACACTATACGCACCATAGTAGAACACAGAAGAAGCTTCTAAGTTGATGTAATAGCCAATAAGAATCAGTTCATTTCAAGTTTTAGTTATCGATTATTGACTTTTTAGCCAGCTTTGGTGTCTTGGAGATGCGCTAGGACCTTACGATTTTGCCTGAAGGGTGGTCTAGCACCCACGTTGCACGGGAGAATGTGAAAAGTGTTCATATGTAGTAAAAACCTGAGAAATCCTCAAGTTTTTGTCATTTGCTATCGAATCAACTTCATGCCAGATCGTCACATTTACCGCTCTTTTCTCTGAAACGATTATATTTATCGTGTGCAAAGATATTTCGCGTGCTGTGGTATGCGGTGACACTATACGCACTATAGTAGAACACAGAAGAAGCTTCTAAATTGATGTAATAGCCAATAAGAGGCAGTACATATCATGTTTTAGTTATCGATTATTTACTTTTTAGGCGGCTTTGGTGCCTTGGCCATGAGCTAGGACCATACTGTTTCGCATGAAAGGAGGCCTAGCACCCACGTTGCACGGCAGAATGTGAAAAGTGTTCATATGTAGTAAAAACCTGAGAAATCGATACGTTTTCGTCATTTGCTCTCGAAACAACTTCATGCCAGATCGTCACATTTGCCGCTCTTCTCTCTGAAACGAATATATTTATCGTGTACAAAGCTATGTCGCGTGCTCTGGTATGCAGAGACACTATACGCATCATAGTAGAACACAGAAGAAACTTCTAAGTTGATGTAATAGCCAATAAGAGACAGTACAATTCATGTTTTAGTTATCGATTATTGACATTCTTGCCGGCTTTGGTGCCTTGGACATGAGCTAGGACCCTACGATTTTCCATGAAGGGAGGTCTAACACCCACGTTGCACGGGAGAATGTGAAAAGTGTACATATGTAGTGAAAACCTGAGATATCGACACGTTTCCTTCATTTGCTATCGAATCAACTCCATGCCAGATCGTCACATTTGCTGCTCTACTCTCTGAAACGTTTATATTTATCGTGTGCAAAGCTATGTCGCGTGCTGTGGCATGTGGAGACACTATACGCACCATAGTAGAACACAAAAAAAGCTTCTAAGTTGATATAATAGCCAATAAAAGGCAGTACAATTCACGTTTTAGTTATCGATTATTGACTTTTTAGCCGGCTTTGGTGCCTTGGACATGAGCTAGGACATTACGATTTTGCATGAAGGGAGGTCTAGGACCCACATTGCACGGGACAATGTGAAAAGTATTCATAAGTAGTAAAACCCTAATAAATCCGCACGTTTTCTTCATTTGCTTTCGAAATAACTTCATGCCAGATCGTCACATTTGCCGCTCTTTTCTCTGAAACGAATATATTTATCGTGTGCAAAGATATGTCGCGTGCTGTGGTATGTGGAGACACTATACGCACCATAGTAGAACACAGAAGTAGCTTCTCAGTTGATGTAGTAGCCAATAAGAGGCAGTTCAATTCAAATTTTAGCTATCGATTATTGACTTTTAGGCAGCTTTGGTACGTTGGAGATGCGCTAGGACTTTACGATTTTGGATGAAGGGAGGTCTAACACCCATGTTGCACTGAGAATGTGAAAAGTGTTCATATGTAGTGAAAACCTGAGAAATGGACACGTATCCTTCATTTGCTATCGAATCAACTTCATGCCAGATCGTCACATTTGCCGCTCTTCTCTCTGAAACGATTATATTTATCGTGTGCAAAGCTATGTCGCCTGCCGTGGTATGCGAAGACACTATACGCACCATACTAGAACACAGAAGAAGCTTCTAAGTTGATGTAATAGCCAATATGAGGCAGTTCAATTCAAGTTTTAGTTATCGATTATTGACTTTTTAGCCAGCTTGGTGCCTTGGAGATGCGCTAAGAGCCTACGATTTTGCATGAAGTGAGGCCTAGCACCCACGTTTCAAGGGAGAATGTGAAAAGTGTTCATATGTAGTACAAACCTGAGAAATCGACACGTTTTCGTCATTTGCTAGCGAATTAACTTCATGCCAGATCGTGACATTTGCCGATCTTCTCTCTGAAACGATTATGTTTATCGTGTGCAAAGATATGTCGCGTGCTGTGGTATGTGGAGACAATATACGCAACATAGTAGAACACAGAAGAAGCTTCTAAGTTGATGTAATAGCCAATAAGAGGCAGTTCAATTCAAGTTTTAGTTATCGATTATTGACTTTTTAGCTAGCTTTGGTGCCTTGGAGATGCGCTAGGACCTTACGATTTTGCCTGAAAGGTGGTCTAGCACCCACGTTGCACGGGAGAATGTGAAAAGTGTTCATATGTAGTAAACACCTGAGAAATGCTCAAGTTTTTGTCATTTGCTATCGAATTAACTTCATGCCAGATCGTCACATTTGCCGCTCTTCTCTCTGAAACGATTATATTTATCGTGTATAAAGCTATGTCGCGTGCTGTGGTATGCAGAGACACTATACGCATCATAGTAGAACACAGAAGAAGCTTCTAAGTTGATGTAATAGCCAATAAGAGGCAGTTCAATTCAAGTTTTAGTTATCGATTATTGACTTTTTAGCCAGCTTTGGTACGTTGGAGATGCGCTATTACTTTACGATTTTGGATGAAGGGAGGTCTAACACCCATGTCGCACTGAGAATGTGAAAAGTGTTCATATGTATTGAAAACCTGAGAAATCGACAGGTTTCCTTCATTTGCTATCTAATCAACCTCATGCCAGATCGTCACATTTGCCGCTCTACTCTCTGAAACGATTATATTTATCGTGTGCAAAGCTATGTCGCGTGCTGTGGTATACGGAGACACTATACGCACCAAAGTAGAACGCAGAAGAAGCTTCTAAGTTGATATAATAGCCAATAAGGGGCACTACAATTAAAGTTTTAGTTGTCGATTATTCACTTTTTAGCCGGCTTTGGTGCCGTGGACATGAGCTAGGACCTTATGATTTTGCATGAAGGGGGGCCTAGCACCCACGTTGCACGGGAGAATGTGAAAAGTGTTCATGTGTAGTAAAAACCTGAGAAATCGGCAGATTTTCGTCTTTTGCTATCGGATCAAACTCATGCCACATCGTCACATTTGCCGACCTTCTCTCTGAAACGATTATATTTATAGTGTGCAAAGCTATGTCGCGTGCAGTGGTCTGCGGAGACACTATACGCACCATATTAGAACACAGACGAGGTTTCGAAGTTGATGTAATAGCCAATAAGAGACAGTACAATTCAAGTTTTAGTTATCGATTATTGACTTTTTAGCCGGCATTGGTGCCTTGGACATAAGCTAGGACACAACGATTTTTCAAGCAGGGAGGTCTAGGACTCACGATGCACGGGACAATGTGAAAAGTGTTCATATGTAGTAAAAACCTGAGAAATCCGCACCTTTTCGTCATTTGCTATCGAATCAACTTCATGCCAGATCGTCACATTTGCCGCTCTTCTCTCTGAAACGATTATATTTATCGTGTACAAAGATATGTCGCGTGCTGTGGTATGCAGAGACACTATACGCATCAGAGTAGAACACAGAAGAAGCTTCTAACTTGATGTAATAGCCAATAAGAGACACTACAATTCAAGTTTCAGTTATCGATTATTACATTCTTGTAGTCTTTGGTGCATTGGACATGAGCTAGGACCTTACGATTTTCCATGAAGGGAGGTCTAGCACCCACGTTGCACGGGAGAATGGGAAAAGTGTTCATATGTAGTAGAAAACCTGAGAAATCGACACGTTTTCGTCATTTGCTGTAGAATCAACTTCATGCCAGATCGTCACATTTGCCGCTCTTCTCTCTGAAACGATTATGTTTATCGTGTGCAAAACTATGTCGCGTGCTGTGGCATGTGGAGACACTATACGCACCATAGTAGAACACAGAAGAAGCTTCTAAGTTGATGTCATAGCCAATAAGAGGCAGTTCAATTAAAGTTTTAGTTATCGATTATTGACTTTTTAGCCAGCTTTGGTACCTTGGAGATGCGCTAGAACCTTACTATTTTGCCTGAAGGGAGGTCTAGCACCCACGTTGCACTAAGAATGTGAAAAGTGTTCATATGTAGTAAAAACCTGAGAAATCGACACGTTTCCTTCATTTGCTATTGAATCAACTTCATGCCAGATCGTCACATTACCCGCTCTTCTCTCTGAAACGATTATGTTTATTGTGTGCAAAGCTATGTCGTGTGCTGTGGCATGTGGAGACACTATACGCACCTTAGTAGAACACAGAAGAAGCTTCTAAGTTGATATAATGGCCAATAAGGGGCACTACAATTAAAGTTTTAGTTATCGATTATTGACCTTTTGCCGGGTTTGTGCCTTGGACATGAGGTAGGATTTTACGATTTTGCATGAAGGGAGGCCTAGCAACCACGTTGCACGGGAGAATGTGATAAGTGTTCATATGTAGTAAAAACCTGAGAAATCCGCAAATTTTCGTCATTTGCTATCGGATCAAACTCATGCCAGATCGTCACATTTGCCGACCTTCTCTCTGAAACGATTATATTTATAGTGTGCAAAGCTATTTCGGGTGCTGTTGTATGTGGAGACACTATACGCATCATAGTAGAACACAGAAGAAGCTTCTAAGTTGATGTAATAGCCAATAAGAGGCAGTTCAATTCAAGTTTTAGTTATCGATTATTGACTTTTTAGCCAGCTTTGGTACGTTGGAGATGCGCTAGGACTTTACGATTTTGGATGAAGGGAGGTCTAACACCCATCTTGCACTGAGAATGTGAAAAGTGTTCATATGTATTGAAAACCTGAGAAATCGACAGGTTTCCTTCATTTGCTATCTAATCAACTTCATGCCAGATCGTCACATTTGCCGCTCTACTCTCTGAAACGATTATATTTATCGTGTGCAAAGCTATGTCGCGTGCTGTGGTATACGGAGACACTATACGCACCAAAGTAGAACGCAGAAGAAGCTTCTAAGTTGATATAATAGCCAATAAGGGGCAGTACAATTAAAGTTTTAGTTGTCGATTATTGACTTTTTAGCCGGCTTTGGTACCGTGGACATGAGCTAGGACCTTATGATTTTGCATGAAGGGAGGCCTAGCACCCACGTTGCACGGGAGAATGTGAAAAGTGTTCATGTGTAGTAAAAACCTGAGAAATCGGCAGATTTTCGTCTTTTGCTATCGGATCAAACTCATGCCACATCGTCACATTTGCCGACCTTCTCTCTGAAACGATTATATTTATAGTGTGCAAAGCTATGTCGCGTGCAGTGGTCTGCGGAGACACTATACGCACCATATTAGAACACAGACGAGGTTTCGAAGTTGATGTAATAGCCAATAAGAGACAGTACAATTCAAGTTTTAGTTATCGATTATTGACTTTTTAGCCGGCATTGGTGCCTTGGACATAAGCTAGGACACAACGATTTTTCAAGCAGGGAGGTCTAGGACTCACGATGCACGGGACAATGTGAAAAGTGTTCATATGTAGTAAAAACCTGAGAAATCCGCACCTTTTCGTCATTTGCTATCGAATCAACTTCATGCCAGATCGTCACATTTGCCGCTCTTCTCTCTGAAACGATTATATTTATCGTGTACAAAGATATGTCGCGTGCTGTGGTATGCAGAGACACTATACGCATCAGAGTAGAACACAGAAGAAGCTTCTAACTTGATGTAATAGCCAATAAGAGACACTACAATTCAAGTTTCAGTTATCGATTATTACATTCTTGTAGTCTTTGGTGCATTGGACATGAGCTAGGACCTTACGATTTTCCATGAAGGGAGGTCTAGCACCCACGTTGCACGGGAGAATGGGAAAAGTGTTCATATGTAGTAGAAAACCTGAGAAATCGACACGTTTTCGTCATTTGCTGTAGAATCAACTTCATGCCAGATCGTCACATTTGCCGCTCTTCTCTCTGAAACGATTATGTTTATCGTGTGCAAAACTATGTCGCGTGCTGTGGCATGTGGAGACACTATACGCACCATAGTAGAACACAGAAGAAGCTTCTAAGTTGATGTCATAGCCAATAAGAGGCAGTTCAATTAAAGTTTTAGTTATCGATTATTGACTTTTTAGCCAGCTTTGGTACCTTGGAGATGCGCTAGAACCTTACTATTTTGCCTGAAGGGAGGTCTAGCACCCACGTTGCACTAAGAATGTGAAAAGTGTTCATATGTAGTAAAAACCTGAGAAATCGACACGTTTCCTTCATTTGCTATTGAATCAACTTCATGCCAGATCGTCACATTACCCGCTCTTCTCTCTGAAACGATTATGTTTATTGTGTGCAAAGCTATGTCGTGTGCTGTGGCATGTGGAGACACTATACGCACCTTAGTAGAACACAGAAGAAGCTTCTAAGTTGATATAATGGCCAATAAGGGGCACTACAATTAAAGTTTTAGTTATCGATTATTGACCTTTTGCCGGGTTTGTGCCTTGGACATGAGGTAGGATTTTACGATTTTGCATGAAGGGAGGCCTAGCAACCACGTTGCACGGGAGAATGTGATAAGTGTTCATATGTAGTAAAAACCTGAGAAATCCGCAAATTTTCGTCATTTGCTATCGGATCAAACTCATGCCAGATCGTCACATTTGCCGACCTTCTCTCTGAAACGATTATATTTATAGTGTGCAAAGCTATTTCGGGTGCTGTTGTATGTGGAGACACTATACGCATCATAGTAGAACACAGAAGAAGCTTCTAAGTTGATGTAATAGCCAATAAGAGGCAGTTCAATTCAAGTTTTAGTTATCGATTATTGACTTTTTAGCCAGCTTTGGTACGTTGGAGATGCGCTAGGACTTTACGATTTTGGATGAAGGGAGGTCTAACACCCATCTTGCACTGAGAATGTGAAAAGTGTTCATATGTATTGAAAACCTGAGAAATCGACAGGTTTCCTTCATTTGCTATCTAATCAACTTCATGCCAGATCGTCACATTTGCCGCTCTACTCTCTGAAACGATTATATTTATCGTGTGCAAAGCTATGTCGCGTGCTGTGGTATACGGAGACACTATACGCACCAAAGTAGAACGCAGAAGAAGCTTCTAAGTTGATATAATAGCCAATAAGGGGCAGTACAATTAAAGTTTTAGTTGTCGATTATTGACTTTTTAGCCGGCTTTGGTACCGTGGACATGAGCTAGGACCTTATGATTTTGCATGAAGGGAGGCCTAGCACCCACGTTGCACGGGAGAATGTGAAAAGTATTCATGTGTAGTAAAAACCTGAGAAATCGGCAGATTTTCGTCGTTTGCTATCGGATCAAACTCATGCCAGAGCGTCACATTTGCCGACCTTCTCTCTGAAACGATTATATTTATAGCGTGCAAAGCTATGTCGCGTGCAGTGGTCTGCGGAGACACTATACGCACCATATTAGAACACAGACGAAGTTTCGAAGTTGATGTAATAGCCAATAAGAGATAGTACAATTCAAGTTTTAGTTATCGAATATTGACTTTTTAGCCGGCATTGGTGCCTTGGACATGAGCTAGGAGCTTACGATTTTGCATGAAGGGAGTTCTATCACCCACGTTGCATTAAGAATGTGAAAAGTGTTCATATGTAGTAAAAACCTGAGAAATACGCACGTTTTTGTCATTTGCTATCGAATCAACTTCATGCCAGATCGTCACATTTGCCGCTCTTCTCTCTGAAACAATTATATTTATCCTGTGCAAAGCTATGTCACGTGCTGTGGTATGCGGAGACACGAGACACTTTACGCACCATAGTAGAACACAGAAAAAGCTTCTAAGTTGATGTAATAGCCAATAAGGTGCAGTACAGTTCAAGTTTTAGTCATTGATTATTTACTTTTTAGCCGGCTTTGGTGCCTTGGACATAAGCTACGACATTACGATTTTGCACGAAGGGAGGTCTAGCACCCACGTTGCACGGGAGAATGTGAAAAATGTTCATATGTATTAAAAACCTGAGAAATCGACACCTTTTCGTCATTTGCTATCGAATCAACTTCATGACAGATCGTCACATTTGCCGCTCTTCTCTCTGAAACGATTATATTTATTGTGTGGAAAGCTATGTCGCGTGCTGTGGTATACGGAGACACTATACGCACCATAGTAGAACACAGAAGAAGCTTCTACGTTGATGTAATAGCCAATAAGAGGCAGTACAATTCAAGTTTTAGTTATCGATTATTGACTTTTTAGCCGGCTTTGGTGCCTTGGACATAAGCTAGGACATAACGATTTTTCAAGAAGGGAGGTCTAGGACTCACGTTGCACGGGACAATGTGAAAGGTGTTCATATGTAGTAAAAACCTGAGAAATCCGGACCTTTTCGTCATTTGCTATCGAATCAACTTCATGCCAGATCGTCACATTTGCCGCTCTTCTCTCTGAAACGATTATATTTATCGTGTACAAAGATATGTCGCGTGCTGTGGTATGCAGAGACACTATACGCATCAGAGTAGAACACAGAAGAAGCTTCTAACTTGATGTAATAGCCAATAAGAGACACTACAATTCAAGTTTTAGTTATCGATTATTGACATTCTTGCCAGCTTTGGTGCCTTGGATATGAGCTAGGACACTACGATTTTCCATGAAGGGAGGTCTAGCATCCACGTTGCACAGGAGAATGTGAAGAATGTTCATATGTATTAAAAACCTGGGAAATCGACACCTTTTCGTCATTTGCTATCGAATCAACTTCATGACAGATCGTCACATTTGCCGCTCTTCTCTCTGAAACGATTATATTTATCGTGTGCAAAGCTATGTCGCGTGGTGTGGTATACGGCACACTATATGCACCATAGTAGAACACAGAAGAAGCTTCTAAGTTGATGTAATAGCCAATAAGATTCAGTACATTTCACGTTTTAGTTATCGATTATTGACTTTTTAGCCGGCTTTGGTGCCTTGGACAAAAGCTAGGACATTACGATTTTGCACGAAGGGAGGTCTAGGACTCACGTTGCACGGGACAATGTGAAAAGTGTTCATATGTAGTACAAACCTGAGAAATCCGCACCTTTTCGTCATTTGCTATCGAATCAACTTCATGCCAGATCGTCACATTTGCCGCTCTTCTCTCTGAAACGATTATATTTATCGTGTACAACGCTAAGTCGCGTGCTGTGGTATGCAGAGACACTATACGCAATATAGTAGATCACTGAAGAATCTTCTAACTTGAAGTAATAGCCAATAAGAGACAGTACAATTCAAGTTTTAGTTATCGATTATTGACATTCCTGCAGGCTTTGGAGCCTTGGACATGAGCTAGGACACTCCGATTTTCCATGAAGGGAGGTCTAGCACGCACGTTGCACGGGAGAATGTGAAAAGGGTTCATAAGTAGTAAAAACCTGAGAAATCGACACGTTTTCGTCATTTGCTATAGAATCAACTTCATGCCACATCGTCACATTTGCCGCTCTTCTCTCTGAAACGATTATGTTTATCGTGTGCAAAGTTATGTCGCGTGCTGTGGCATGTGGAGACACTATACGCACCATAGTGGAACACAGAAGAAGCTTCTTAGTTGATGTCATACCCAATAAGAGGCAGTTCAATTCAAGTTTTAGTTATCGATTATTGACTTTTTAGCCAGCTTTTGTACCTTGGAGATACCCTAGGACCTTACGATTTTGCATGAAGGGAGGTCTAGCACCCACGTTGCACTAAGAATGTGAAAAGTTTTCATATGTAGTAAAAACCTGAGTAATCGACACGTTTCCTTCATTTGCCATCGAATCAACTTCATGCCAGATCGTCACATTTGCCGCTCTTCTCTCTGAAACAATTATATTTATCCTGTGCAAAGCTATGTCGCGTGCTGTGGTATGCGGAGATACGAGACACTTTACGCACCATAGTAGAACACAGAAAAAGCTTCTAAGTTGATGTAATAGCCAATAAGGTGCGGTACATTTCAAGTTTTAGTCATTGATTATTGACTTTTTAGCCGGCTTTGGTGCCTTGGACATGAGCTAGGACCTTACGATTTTGCATGAAAGGAGGTCTAGCACCCACGTTGCACGGGAGAATGTGAAAAATGTTCATATGTATTAAAAACCTGAGAAATCGACACCTTTTCGTCATTTGCTATCTAATCAACTTCATGACAGATCGTCACATTTGCCGCTCTTCTCTCTGAAACGATTATATTTATCGTGTGCAAAGCTATGTCGCGTGGTGTGGTATACGGCACACTATATGCACCATAGTAGAACACAGAAGAAGCTTCTAAGTTGATGTAATAGCCAATAAGAGACAGTACAATTCAAGTTTTAGTTATCGATTATTGACATGCTTGACGGCTATGGTGCCTTGGACATGAGCTAGGACACTACGATTTTCCATGAAGGGAGGTCTAGCACCCACGTTGCACAGGAGAATGTGAAAAGTGTTCATATGTAGTAAAAACCTGAGTAATCGACACGTTTTCGTCATTTGCTATAGAATCAACTTCATGCCAGATCGTCAAATTTGCCGCTCTTCTCTCTGAAACGATTATGTTTATCGTTGCAAAGCTATGTCGCGTGCTGTGGCATGTAGAGACACTATACGCACCATAGTGGAACACAGAAGAAGCTTCTTAGTTGATGTCATACCCAATAAGAGGCAGTTCAATTCAAGTTTTAGTTATCGATTATTTACTTTTTAGGTGGCTTTGGTGCCTTGGACATGAGCTAGGAACATACTGTTTCGCATGAAAGGAGGCCTAGCACCCACGTTGCACGGCAGAACGTGAAAGGTGTTCATATGTAGTAAAAACCTGAGAAATCGGCACGTGTTCCTCATTTGCTCTCGAAACAACTACATGCCAGATCGTCACATTTGCCGCTCTTCTCTCTGAAACGAATATATTTATCGTGTATAAAGCTATGTCGCGTGCTGTGGTATGCAGAGACACTATACGCATCATAGTAGAACACAGAAGAAGCTTCTAAGTTGATGTAATAGCCAATAAGAGGCAGTTCAATTCAAGTTTTAGTTATCGATTATTGACTTTTTAGCCAGCTTTGGTACGTTGGAGATGCGCTAGGACTTTACGATTTTGGATGAAGGGAGGTCTAACACCCATGTTGCACTGAGAATGTGAAAAGTGTTCATATGTATTGAAAACCTGAGAAATCGACAGGTTTCCTTCATTTGCTATCGAATCAACTTCATGCCAGATCGTCACATTTGCCGCTCTACTCTCTGAAACGATTATATTTATCGTGTGCAAACCTATGTCGCGTGCTGTGGTATGCGGAGACACTATACGCACCAAAGTATAACGCAGAAGAAGCTTCTAAGTTGATATAATAGCCAATAAGGGGCAGTACAATTAAAGTTTTAGTTGTCGATTATTGACTTTTTAGCCGGCTTTGGTGCCGTGGACATGAGCTAGGACCTTATTATTTTGCATGAAGGGAGGCGTAGCACCCACGTTGCACGGGAGAATGTGCAAAGTGTTCATGTGTAGTAGAAACCTGAGAAATCGGCAGATTTTCGTCGTTTGCTATCGGATCAAACTCATGACAGATCGTCACATTTGCCGACCTTCTCTCTGAAACGATTATATTTATAGTGTGCAAAGCTATGTCGCGTGCTATGGTCTGCGGAGAAACTATACGCACCATATTAGAACACAGACGAAGTTACGAAGTTGATGTAATAGCTAATAAGAGACAGTACAATTCAAGTTTTAGTTATCGAATATTGACTTTTTAGCCGGCATTGGTGCCTTTGACATGAGCTAGGAGCTTACGATTTTGCATGAAGAAAGGTCAAGCACCCACCTTGCATTGAGAATGTGAAAAGTGATCATATGTATTAAAAACCTGAGAAATACGCACGTTTTCGTCATTTGCTATCGAATCAACTTCATGCCAGATCGTCACATTTGCCGCTCTTCTCTCTGAAACAATTATATTTATCCTGTGCAAAGCTATGTCACGTGCTGTGGTATGCGGAGACACGAAACACTTTACGCACCATAGTAGAACACAGAAAAAGCTTCTAAGTTGATGTAATAGCCAATAAGGTGCAGTACAATTCAAGTTTTAGTCATTGATTATTTACTTTTTTGCCGGCTTTTGTGCCTTGGACATAAGCTACGACATTACGATTTTGCACGAAGGGAGGTCTAGCACCCACGTTGCACGGGAGAATGTGAAAAATGTTCATATGTATTAAAAACCTGAGAAATCGACACCTTTTCGTCATTTGCTATCGAATCAATTT
Source organism: Schistocerca gregaria (assembly GCF_023897955.1). Classification (NCBI taxonomy): domain Eukaryota; kingdom Metazoa; phylum Arthropoda; class Insecta; order Orthoptera; family Acrididae; genus Schistocerca; species Schistocerca gregaria. The sequence continues at coordinate 24,922,905 of NC_064923.1, read as the reverse complement.
CATGACAGATCGTCACATTTGCCGCTCTTCTCTCTGAAACGACTATATTTATCGTGTGGAAAGCTATGTCGCGTGCTGTGGTATACGGAGACACTATACGCACCATAGTAGAACACAGAAGAAGCTTCTACGTTGATGTAATAGCCAATAAGAGGCAGTACAATTCACGTTTTAGTTATCGATTATTGACTTTTTAGCCGGCTTTGGTGCCTTGGACATAAGCTAGGACATAACGATTTTTCAAGAAGGGAGGTCTAGCACCCACGTTGCACGGGAGAATGGGAAAAGTGTTCATATGTAGTAAAAACCTGACAAATCCGCACCTTTTCGTCATTTGCTATCGAATCAACTTCATGCCAGAGCGTCACATTTGCCGCTCTTCTCTCTGAAACGATTATGTTTATCGTGTGCAAAACTATGTCGCGTGCTGTGGCATGTGGAGACACTATACGCACCATAGTAGAACACAGAAGAAGCTTCTAAGTTGATGTCATAGCCAATAAGAGGCAGTTCAATTAAAGTTTTAGTTGTCGATTATTGACTTTTTAGCCGGGTTTGTGCCTTGGACATGAGCTAGGACCTTACGATTTTGCATGAAGGGAGGCCTAGCAACCACGTTGCACGGGAGAATATGATAAGTGTTCATATGTAGTAAAAACCTGAGAAATCCGCAGATTTTCGTCATTTGCTATCGGATCAAACTCATGCCAGATCAGCACATATGCCGACCTTCTCTCTGAAACGATTATCTTTATAGTGTGCAAAGCTATTTCGGGTGCTGTGGTATGTGGAGACACTATACGCACCATAGTAGAACACAGAAGAAGTATCGAAGTTGATGTAATAGCCAATAAGAGACAGTACAATTCTAGTTTTAGTTATCGAATATTGACTTTTTAGCCGGCTTTGGTGCCTTGGACATGAGCTAGGAGCTTACGATTTTGCATGAAGGAAGGTCTAGCAATCACGTTGCATTGAGAATGTGAAAAGTGATCATATGTATTAAAAACCTGAGAAATACGCACGTTTTCGTCATTTGCTATCGAATCAACTTCATGCCAGATCGTCACATTTGCCGCTCTTCTTTCTGAAACAATTATATTTATCCTGTGCAAAGCTATGTCGCGTGCTGTGGTATGCGGAGACACGAGACACTTTACGCACCATAGTAGAACACAGAAAAAGCTTCTAAGTTGATGTAATAGCCAATAAGGTGCAGTAGAATTCAAGTTTTAGCCATTGATTATTGACTTTTTAGCCGGCTTTGGTGCCTTGGACATGAGCTAGGACCTTACGATTTTGCGTGAAGGGAGGTCTAGCACCCACGTTGCACTGGAGAATGTGAAAAATGTTCATATGTATTAAAAACCTGAGAAATCGACACCTTTTTGTAATTTGCTATCGAATCAACTTCATGCTAGATCGTCACATTTGCCGCTCTTCTCTCTGAAACGATTATATTTATCGTGTGCAAAGCTATGTCGCGTGGTGTGGTATACGGCACACTATATGCACCATAGTAGAACACAGAAGAAGCTTCTAAGTTGATGTAATAGCCAATAAGATTCAGTACAATTCACGTTTTAGTTATCGATTATTGACTTTTTAGCCGGCTTTGGTGCCTTGGACATAAGCTAGGACATTACGATTTTGCACAAACTGAGGTCTAGGACTCACGTTGCACGGCACAATGTGAAAAGTGTTCATATGTAGTAAAAACCTGAGAAATCCGCACGTTTTCGTCATTTGCTATCGAATCAACTTCATGCCAGATCGTCACATTTGCCGCTCTTCTCTCTGAAACGATTATATTTATCGTGTACAAAGCTATGTCGCGTGCTGTGGTATGCAGAGACACTATACGCATCATAGTAGAACACTGAAGAAGCTTCTAACGATGTAATAGCCAATAAGAGACAGTACAATACACGTTTTAGTTATCGATTATTGACATTCTTGCCAGCTTTGGTGCCTTGGACATGAGCTAGGACACTACGATTTTCCATGAAGGGAGGTCTAGCATCCAGGTTGCACAGGAGAATGTGAAAAATGTTCATATGTATTAAAAACCTGAGAAATCGACACCTTTTTGTCATTTGCTATCGAATCAACTTCATGACAGATCGTCACATTTGCCGCTCTTCTCTCTGAAACGATTATATTTATCGTGTGCAAAGCTATGTCGCGTGGTGTGGTATACGGCACACTATATGCACCATAGTAGAACACAGAAGAAGCTTCTAAGTTGATTTAATAGCCAATAAGATTCAGTACATTTCACGTTTTAGTTATCGATTATTGACTTTTTAGCCGGCTTTGGTGCCTTGGACATAAGCTAGGACATTACGATTTTGCACGAAGGGAGGTCTAGGACTCACGTTGCACGGGACAATGTGAAAAGTGTTCATATGTAGTACAGACCTGAGAAATCCGCACCTTTTCGTCATTTGCTATCGAATCAACTTCATGCCAGATCGTCACATTTGCCGCTCTTCCCTCTGAAACAATTATATTTATCCTGTGCAAAGCTATGTCGCGTGCTGTGGTATGCGGAGACACGAGACACTTTACGCACCATAGTAGAACACAGAAAAAGCTTCTAAGTTGATGTAATAGCCAATAAGGTGCAGTACAATTCAGGTTTAGTCATTGATTATTGACTTTTTAGCCGGCTTTGGTGCCATGGTCATGAGCTAGGACACTACGATTTTCCATGAAGGGAGGTCTAGCATCCACGTTGCGCAGGAGAATGTGAAAAATGTTCATATGTATTAAAAACCTGAGAAATCGACACCTTTTCGTCATTTGCTATCGAATCATCTTCATGACAGATCGTCACATTTGCCGCTCTTCTCTCTGAAACGATTATATTTATCGTGTGCAAAGCTATGTCGCGTGGTGTGGTATACGGCACACTATATGCACCATAGTAGAACACAGAAGAAGCTTCTAAGTTGATGTAATAGCCAATAAGATTCAGTACAATTCACGTTTTAGTTATCGATTATTGACTTTTTAGCCGGCTTTGGTGCCTTGGACATAAGCTAGGACATTACGATTTTGCACAAACTGAGGTCTAGGACTCACGTTGCACGGCACAATGTGAAAAGTGTTCATATGTAGTAAAAACCTGAGAAATCCGCACGTTTTCGTCATTTGCTATCGAATCAACTTCATGCCAGATCGTCACATTTGCCGCTCTTCTCTCTGAAACGATTATATTTATCGTGTACAAAGCTATGTCGCGTGCTGTGGTATGCAGAGACACTATACGCATCATAGTAGAACACTGAAGAAGCTTCTAACGATGTAATAGCCAATAAGAGACAGTACAATACACGTTTTAGTTATCGATTATTGACATTCTTGCCAGCTTTGGTGCCTTGGACATGAGCTAGGACACTACGATTTTCCATGAAGGGAGGTCTAGCATCCAGGTTGCACAGGAGAATGTGAAAAATGTTCATATGTATTAAAAACCTGAGAAATCGACACCTTTTTGTCATTTGCTATCGAATCAACTTCATGACAGATCGTCACATTTGCCGCTCTTCTCTCTGAAACGATTATATTTATCGTGTGCAAAGCTATGTCGCGTGGTGTGGTATACGGCACACCATATGCACCATAGTAGAACACAGAAGAAGCTTCTAAGTTGATTTAATAGCCAATAAGATTCAGTACATTTCACGTTTTAGTTATCGATTATTGACTTTTTAGCCGGCTTTGGTGCCTTGGACATAAGCTAGGACATTACGATTTTGCACGAAGGGAGGTCTAGGACTCACGTTGCACGGGACAATGTGAAAAGTGTTCATATGTAGTACAGACCTGAGAAATCCGCACCTTTTCGTCATTTGCTATCGAATCAACTTCATGCCAGATCGTCACATTTGCCGCTCTTCTCTCTGAAACAATTATATTTATCCTGTGCAAAGCTATGTCGCGTGCTGTGGTATGCGGAGACACGAGACACTTTACGCACCATAGTAGAACACAGAAAAAGCTTCTAAGTTGATGTAATAGCCAATAAGGTGCAGTACAATTCAGGTTTAGTCATTGATTATTGACTTTTTAGCCGGCTTTGGTGCCATGGTCATGAGCTAGGACACTACGATTTTCCATGAAGGGAGGTCTAGCATCCACGTTGCACAGGAGAATGTGAAAAATGTTCATATGTATTAAAAACCTGAGAAATCGACACCTTTTCGTCATTTGCTATCGAATCAACTTCATGACAGATCGTCACATTTGCCGCTCTTCTCTCTGAAACGATTATATTTATCGTGTGCAAAGTTATGTCACGTGCTGTGGCATGTGGAGACACTATACGCACCATAGTGGAACACAGAAGAAGCTTCTTAGTTGATGTCATACCCAATAAGAGGCAGTTCAATTCAAGTTTTAGTTATCGATTATTGACTTTTTAGCCAGCTTTTGTACCTTGGAGAACCCTTACGATTTTGCATGAAGGGTGGTCTAGCACCCACGTTGCACTGAGAATGTGAAAAGTTTTCATATGTAGTAAAAACCTGAGAAATCGACACGTTTCCTTCATTTGCCATCGAATCAACTTCATGCCAGATCGTCACATTTGCCGCTCTTCTCTCTGAAACAATTATATTTATCCTGTGCAAAGCTATGTCGCGTGCTGTGGTATGCGGAGACACGAGACACTTTACGCACCATAGTAGAACAAAGAAAAAGCTTCTAAGTTGATGTAATAGGCAATAAGGTGCAGTACAATTCAAGTTTTAGTAAATGATTATTGACTTTTTAGCCGGCTTTGGTACCTTGGACATGAGCTAGGACCTTACGATTTTGCATGAAGGGAGGTCTAGCACCCACGTTGCACTGGAGAATGTGAAAAATGTTCATATGTATTAAAAACCTGAGAAATCGACACCTTTTCGTCATTTGCTATCGAATCATCTTCATGACAGATCGTCACATTTGCCGCTCTTCTCTCTGAAACGATTATATTTATCGTGTGCAAAGCTATGTCGCGTGGTGTGGTATACGGCACACTATATGCACCATAGTAGAACACAGAAGAAGCTTCTAAGTTGATGTAATAGCCAATAAGATTCAGTACATTTCACGTTTTAGTTATCGACTATTGACTTTTTAGTCGGCTTTGGTGCCTTGGACATAAGCTAGGACATTACGATTTTGCACGAATGGAGGTCTAGGACTCACGTTGCACGGGACAATGTGAAAAGTGTTTATATGTAGTAAAAACCTGACAAATCCGCACCTTTTCGTCATTTGCTATAGAATCAACTTCATGCCAGATCCTCACATTTGCCGCTCTTCTCTCTGAAACGATTATGTTTATCGTGTGCAAAGCTATGTCGCGTGCTGTGGCATGTAGAGACACTGTACGCCACATAGTGGAACACAGAAGAAGCTTCTTAGTTGATGTCATACCCAATAAGAGGCAGTTCAATTCAAGTTTTAGTTATCGATTATTGACTTTTCAGCCAGCTTTTGTACCTTGGAGATACCCTAGGACCTTACGATTTTGCTTGAAGGGAGGTCTAGCACCCACGTTGCACTGAGAATGTGAAAAGTTTTCATATGTAGCAAAAACCTGAGAAATCGACACGTTTCCTTCATTTGCTATCGAATCAACTTCATGCCAGATCGTCACATTTGCCGCTCTTCTCTCTGAAACAATTATATTTATCCTGTGCAAAGCTATGTCGCGTGCTGTGGTATGCAGAGACACGAGACACTTTACGCACCATAGTAGAACACAGAAAAAGCTTCTAAGTTGATGTAATAGCTAATAAGGTGCAGTACAATTCAAGTTTTAGTCATTGATTATTGACTTTTTAGCCGGCTTTGGTGCCTTGGACATGAGATAGGACCTTACGATTTTGCATGAAGGGAGGTCTAGCACCAACGTTGCACGGGAGAATGTGAAAAATGTTCATATGTATTAAAACCTGAGAAATCGACACCTTTTCGTCATTTGCTATCGAATCAACTTCATGACAGATCGCCACATTTGATGCTCTTCTCTCTGAAACGATTATATTTATCGTGTGCAAAGCTATGTCGCGTGGTGTGGTATACGGCACACTATATGCACCATAGTAGAACACAGAAGAAGCTTCTAAGTTGATGTAATAGCCAATAAGATTCAGTACATTTCACGTTTTAGTTATCGATTATTGACTTTTTAGCCGGCTTTGGTGCCTTGGACATAAGCTAGGACATTACGATTTTGCACGAAGGGAGGTCTAGGACTCACGTTGCACGGGACAATGTGAAAAAGTGTTCATATGTAGTAAAAACCTGACAAATCCGCACCTTTTCGTCATTTGCTATCGAATCAACTTCATGCCAGATCGTCACATTTGCCGCTCTTCTCTCTGAAACGAGTATATTTATCGTGTACAAAGCTATGTCGCGTGCTGTGGTATGCAGAGTCACTATACGCATCATAGTAGAACACTGAAGAAGCTTCTAACTTGATGTAATAGCCAATAAGAGACAGTACAATTCAAGTTTTAGTTATCGATTATGGACATTCTTGCCGGCTATGGTGCCTTGGACATGAGCTAGGACACTACGATTTTCCATGAAGGGAGGTGTAGCACCCACGTTGCACGGGAGAATGTGAAAAGTGTTCATATGTAGTAAAAACCTGAGTAATCGACACGTTTTCGTCATTTTCTATAGAATCAACTTCATGCCAGATCGTCACATTTGCCACTCTTCTCTCTGAAACGATTATATTTATCGTGTGCAAAGCTATGTCGCGTGCTGTGGCATGTGGAGACACTATACGCACCATAGTAGAACACAGAAGAAGTTTCGAAGTTGATGTAATAGCCAATAAGAGGCAGTACAATTCAAGTTTTAGCTATCGATTATTAACTTCTTAGCCGGCTTTGGTGCCTTGGACATGAGCTAGGACCTTACGATTTTGCATAAAATGAGAACTAGCACCCACGTTGCACGGGAGAATGTGAAAAGTGTTCATATGTAGTAAAAACCTGAGAAATCCGCACCTTTTCGTCATTTGCTATCGAATCAACTTCATGCCAGATCGTCACAGTTGCCGCTCTTCTCTCTGAAACGATTATATTTATCGTGTACAACGCTATGTCGCGTGCTGTGGTATGCAGAGACACTATACGCATCATAGTAGAACACTGAAGAAGCTTCTAACTTGATGTAATAGCCAATAAGAGACAGTACAATTCAAGTTTTAGTTATCGATTATTGACATTCCTGCAGGCTTTGGTGCCTTGGACATGAGCTAGGACACTACGATTTTCCATGAAGGGAGGTCTAGCACTCACGTTGCATTGAGAATGTGAAAAGTGTTCATATGAGAAATCGACACGTTTTCGTCATTTGCTGTAGAATCAAATTCATGCCAGATCGTCACATTTGCCGCTCTCCTCTCTGAAACGATTATGTTTATCGTGTGCAAAGCTATGTCCCGTGCTGTGGTATGCGGAGACACTATACGCACCATAGTAGAACGCAGAAGAAGCTTCTAAGTTGATATAATAGCCAATAAGGGGCACTGCAATTAAAGTTTTAGTTGTCGATTATTGACTTTTTAGCCGGCTTTGGTGCCTTGGATATGAGCTAGGACCTTACGATTTTGAATAAAATGAGAACTAGCACCCACGTTGCACGGGAGAATGTGAAAAGTGTTCATATGTAGTAAAAACGTGAGAAATCCGCAGGTTTTCGTCATTTGCTATCGGATGAACCTCATGCCAGATCGTCACATTTGCCGCTCTTCTCTCTGAAACGTTTATATTTATCGTGTGCAAAGCAATGTCGCGTGCTGTGGTATGCGGAGACTCTATACGCAGCATAGTAGAACACAGAAGAAACTTCCATGTTGAAGAAATAGCCAATAAGAGGCAGTACAATACAAGTTTCAGTTATCGATTATTGACTTTTTAGCCAGCTTTGGTGCCTTGGAGATGGGCTAGGACCTTACGATTTTGCATGAAGTGAGGTCTAGCACTCACGTTGGACGTGAGAATGTGGAAAGTGTTCATATGTAGTAAAAACCTTAGAAATCCGCACGTTTTCGTCGTTTGCTATCGAATCAACTTCATGCCAGATGGTCACATTAGAACCTCTTCTCTCTGAAACGATTATATTTATCGTGTGCAAAACTATGTTGCGTGCTGTGCTATGTGGAGACACTATACGCACCATAGTAGAAAACAGAAGAAGCTTCTATGTTGAAGTAATAGCCAATAACCTGCAGTACATTTCAAGTTTTAGGTATCGATTATTGGCTTTTTAGACAGCCTTGGCTCCTTGGACAAGAGCTAGGACCTTAGGATTTTGCATGAAGTGAGGTCTAGCACACACATTGCACGGGAGAATGTGAAAAGTGTTCGTATGTAGTAAAAACCTTAGAAATACGCACGTTTTCGTCATTTGCAATCGAATCAACTTCATTCTAGGACGTCACATTTGAAACTCTTCTCTCTGAAACGATTATATTTATCGTGTGCAAAGCTATGTTGCGTGCTGTGGTATGCTGGGACACTATACGCACCATAGTAGAACAGAGAAGAAGCTTCTAAGTTGATGTATTAGTCAGTAAGCAGCAGTACAATTAAAGTTTTAGTTATCGATTATTGACTTTTTAGACGGCTTTGGGGCCTTCTACAAGAGCTAGGACCTTAAGATTTTGCATGAAGTGAGGTCTAGCACGCACGTTGCACGGGAGAATGTGAAAAGTGTTCATATGTAGTAAAAACCTGAGAAATCCGCACGTTTTCGTCATTTGCTATCGAATCATCTTTATGCCAGATCGTCCATTTGCCGCTCTCCTCTATGAGATGATTATATTTATCTTGTGCAAAGCTATGCGCGTGCTTTGGTATGCTGAGACACTACTCGCACCATAGTAGAACACAGAAGAAGCTTCTAAGTTGATGTAATAGCCAGTAAGCATCAGTACAATTCGAGTTTTAGTTATGGTTTATTGACTTTCTAGACGGCTTTAATGCCTTGTACATGATCTAGAAAATTAAGATTTTGCATGAAGGGAGGTCAAGCACCCATGTTGCATGGGAGAATGTAAAAAGTGTTCATATGTAGTAAAAACCGGAGAGATCGGCACGTCGTCGTCAATTGCTATCGAATCAACTTCATGCCAGATCGTCACATTTGCCGCTTTTATTTCTGAAACGAATATAGTTATCGTGTGCAAAACTATGTCGCGTGCTGTGGTATGCTTTGACCCTATTCGCACCATAGTAGAACACAGAAGAAGCTTCTAAGTTGATGTAATAGCCAGTAAGCAGCAGTACAATTCAAGATTTAGTTATCGGTTATTGACTTTATAGACGGCTTTAATGCCGTGGACATCATCTAGGACCTTAAGATTTTGCATGAACGGAGGCCAAACACCCACGTTGCATGAGAGAATGTGAAAAGTGTTCATATGTAGTAAAAACCTGAGAAATCCGCACGTTTTCGTCATTTGCTATCGAATCAACTTCATGCCAGATCGTCACATTTGCCGCTCTTCTTTCTGAAACGATTATGTTTATCGTGGTCAAAGCTATGTCGCGTGGTGTGGTATACGGCACACTATATGCACCATAGTAGAACACAGAAGAAGCTTCTAAGTTGATGTAATAGCCAATAAGATTCAGTACATTTCACGTTTTAGTTATCGACTATTGACTTTTTAGTCGGCTTTGGTGCCTTGGACATAAGCTAGGACATTACGATTTTGCACGAATGGAGGTCTAGGACTCACGTTGCACGGGACAATGTGAAAAGTGTTCATATGTAGTAAAAACCTGACAAATCCGCACCTTTTCGTCATTTGCTATAGAATCAACTTCATGCCAGATCGTCACATTTGCCGCTCTTCTCTCTGAAACGATTATGTTTATCGTGTGCAAAGCTATGACGCGTGCTGTGGCATGTAGAGACACTGTACGCCACATAGTGGAACACAGAAGAAGCTTCTTAGTTGATGTCATACCCAATAAGAGGCAGTTCAATTCAAGTTTTAGTTATCGATTATTGACTTTTTAGCCAGCTTTTGTACCTTGGAGATACCCTAGGACCTTACGATTTTGCTTGAAGGGAGGTCTAGCACTCACGTTGCACTGAGAATGTGAAAAGTTTTCATATGTAGCAAAAACCTGAGAAATCGACACGTTTCCTTCATTTGCTATCGAATCAACTTCATGCCAGATCGTCACATTTGCCGCTCTTCTCTCTGAAACAATTATATTTATCCTGTGCAAAGCTATGTCGCGTGCTGTGGTATGCGGAGACACGAGACACTTTACGCACAATAGTAGAACACAGAAAAAGCTTCTAAGTTGATGTAATAGCTAATAAGGTGCAGTACAATTCAAGTTTTAGTCATTGATTATTGACTTTTTAGCCGGCTTTGGTGCCTTGGACATGAGATAGGACCTTACGATTTTGCATGAAGGGAGGTCTAGCACCAACGTTGCACGGGAGAATGTGAAAAATGTTCATATGTATTAAAACCTGAGAAATCGACACCTTTTCGTCATTTGCTATCGAATCAACTTCATGACAGATCGTCACATTTGATGCTCTTCTCTCTGAAACGATTATATTTATCGTGTGCAAAGCTATGTCGCGTGTTGTGGTATACGGCACACTATATGCACCATAGTAGAACACAGAAGAAGCTTCTTAGTTGATGTAATAGCCAATAAGATTCAGTACATTTCACGTTTTAGTTATCGATTATTGACTTTTTAGCCGGCTTTGGTGCCTTGGACATAAGCTAGGACATTACGATTTTGCACGAAGGGAGGTCTAGGACTCACGTTGCACGGGACAATGTGAAAAAGTGTTCATATGTAGTAAAAACCTGACAAATCCGCACCTTTTCGTCATTTGCTATCGAATCAACTTCATGCCAGATCGTCACATTTGCCGCTCTTCTCTCTGAAACGAGTATATTTATCGTGTACAAAGCTATGTCGCGTGCTGTGGTATGCAGAGTCACTATACGCATCATAGTAGAACACTGAAGAAGCTTCTAACTTGATGTAATAGCCAATAAGAGACAGTACAATTCAAGTTTTAGTTATCGATTATGGACATTCTTGCCGGCTATGGTGCCTTGGACATGAGTTAGGACACTACGATTTTCCATGAAGGGAGGTGTAGTAGCACCCACGTTGCACGGGAGAATGTGAAAAGTGTTAATATGTAGTAAAAACCTGAGTAATCGACACGTTTTCGTCATTTGCTATAGAATCAACTTCATGCCAGATCGTCACATTTGCAACTCTTCTCTCTGAAACGATTATGTTTATCGTTTGCAAAGCTATGTCGCGTGCTGTGGCATGTGGAGACACTATACGCACCATAGTAGAACACAGAAGAAGTTTCGAAGTTGATGTAATAGCCAATAAGAGGCAGTACAATTCAAGTTTTAGCTATCGATTATTAACTTCTTAGCCGGCTTTGGTGCCTTGGACATGAGCTAGGACCTTACGATTTTGCATAAAATGAGAACTAGCACCCACGTTGCACGGGAGAATGTGAAAAGTGTTCATATGTAGTAAAAACCTGAGAAATCCGCACCTTTTCGTCATTTGCTATCGAATCAACTTCATGCCAGATCGTCACATTTGCCGCTCTTCTCTCTGAAACGATTATATTTATCGTGTACAACGCTATTCGCGTGCTGTGGTATGCAGAGACACTATACGCATCATAGTAGAACACTGAAGAAGCTTCTAACTTGATGTAATAGCCAATAAGAGACAGTACAATTCAAGTTTTAGTTATCGATTATTGACATTCCTGCAGGCTTTGGTGCCTTGGACATGAGCTAGGACACTACGATTTTCCATGAAGGGAGGTCTAGCACTCACGTTGCATTGAGAATGTGAAAAGTGTTCATATGAGAAATCGACACGTTTTCGTCATTTGCAGTAGAATCAAATTCATGCCAGATCGTCACATTTGCCGCTCTCCTCTCTGAAACGATTAAGTTTATCGTGTGCAAAGCTATGTCGCGTGCTGTGGTATGCGGAGACACTATACGCACCATAGTAGAACGCAGAAGAAGCTTCTAAGTTGATATAATAGCCAATAAGGGGCAGTACAATTAAAGATGTAGTTGTCGATTATTGACTTTTTAGCCGGCTTTGGCGCCTTGGACATGGGCTAGGACCTTACGATTTTGTATGAAGGGAGGCCTAGCACCCACGTTGCATTGATAATGTGAAAAGTGTTCATATGTAGTAAAAACCTGAGAAATCCGCTGATTTTCGTTGTTTGCTATCGGATCAAACTCATGCCAGATCGTCGCATTTGCCGACCTTCTCTCTGAAACGATTATATTTATAGTGTGCAAAGCTATGTCGCGTGCTGTGGTCTGCGGAGACACTATACGCACCATAGTAGAACACAGAAGAAGTTTCGAAGTTGATGTAATTGCCAATAAGAGACGGTACAAATCATGTTTTAGTTATCGAATATTGACTTTTTAGCCGGCTTTGGTGCCTTGGACATGAGCTAGGAGATTACGATTTTGCATGAAGGGAGGTCTAGCACCCACGTTGCATTGATAATGTGAAAAGTGTTCATATGTAGTAAAAACCTGAGAAATCCGCACGTTTTCGTCATTTGCTATCGAATCAACTTCATGCCAGATCGTCACATTTGCCGCTCTTCTTTCTGAAACGATTATGTTTATCGTGGTCAAAGCTATGTCGCGTGGTGTGGTATACGGCACACTATATGCACCATAGTAGAACACAGAAGAAGCTTCTAAGTTGATGTAATAGCCAATAAGATTCAGTACATTTCACGTTTTAGTTATCGACTATTGACTTTTTAGTCGGCTTTGGTGCCTTGGACATAAGCTAGGACATTACGATTTTGCACGAATGGAGGTCTAGGACTCACGTTGCACGGGACAATGTGAAAAGTGTTCATATGTAGTAAAAACCTGACAAATCCGCACCTTTTCGTCATTTGCTATAGAATCAACTTCATGCCAGATCGTCACATTTGCCGCTCTTCTCTCTGAAACGATTATGTTTATCGTGTGCAAAGCTATGACGCGTGCTGTGGCATGTAGAGACACTGTACGCCACATAGTGGAACACAGAAGAAGCTTCTTAGTTGATGTCATACCCAATAAGAGGCAGTTCAATTCAAGTTTTAGTTATCGATTATTGACTTTTTAGCCAGCTTTTGTACCTTGGAGATACCCTAGGACCTTACGATTTTGCTTGAAGGGAGGTCTAGCACTCACGTTGCACTGAGAATGTGAAAAGTTTTCATATGTAGCAAAAACCTGAGAAATCGACACGTTTCCTTCATTTGCTATCGAATCAACTTCATGCCAGATCGTCACATTTGCCGCTCTTCTCTCTGAAACAATTATATTTATCCTGTGCAAAGCTATGTCGCGTGCTGTGGTATGCGGAGACACGAGACACTTTACGCACAATAGTAGAACACAGAAAAAGCTTCTAAGTTGATGTAATAGCTAATAAGGTGCAGTACAATTCAAGTTTTAGTCATTGATTATTGACTTTTTAGCCGGCTTTGGTGCCTTGGACATGAGATAGGACCTTACGATTTTGCATGAAGGGAGGTCTAGCACCAACGTTGCACGGGAGAATGTGAAAAATGTTCATATGTATTAAAACCTGAGAAATCGACACCTTTTCGTCATTTGCTATCGAATCAACTTCATGACAGATCGTCACATTTGATGCTCTTCTCTCTGAAACGATTATATTTATCGTGTGCAAAGCTATGTCGCGTGTTGTGGTATACGGCACACTATATGCACCATAGTAGAACACAGAAGAAGCTTCTTAGTTGATGTAATAGCCAATAAGATTCAGTACATTTCACGTTTTAGTTATCGATTATTGACTTTTTAGCCGGCTTTGGTGCCTTGGACATAAGCTAGGACATTACGATTTTGCACGAAGGGAGGTCTAGGACTCACGTTGCACGGGACAATGTGAAAAAGTGTTCATATGTAGTAAAAACCTGACAAATCCGCACCTTTTCGTCATTTGCTATCGAATCAACTTCATGCCAGATCGTCACATTTGCCGCTCTTCTCTCTGAAACGAGTATATTTATCGTGTACAAAGCTATGTCGCGTGCTGTGGTATGCAGAGTCACTATACGCATCATAGTAGAACACTGAAGAAGCTTCTAACTTGATGTAATAGCCAATAAGAGACAGTACAATTCAAGTTTTAGTTATCGATTATGGACATTCTTGCCGGCTATGGTGCCTTGGACATGAGTTAGGACACTACGATTTTCCATGAAGGGAGGTGTAGTAGCACCCACGTTGCACGGGAGAATGTGAAAAGTGTTAATATGTAGTAAAAACCTGAGTAATCGACACGTTTTCGTCATTTGCTATAGAATCAACTTCATGCCAGATCGTCACATTTGCAACTCTTCTCTCTGAAACGATTATGTTTATCGTTTGCAAAGCTATGTCGCGTGCTGTGGCATGTGGAGACACTATACGCACCATAGTAGAACACAGAAGAAGTTTCGAAGTTGATGTAATAGCCAATAAGAGGCAGTACAATTCAAGTTTTAGCTATCGATTATTAACTTCTTAGCCGGCTTTGGTGCCTTGGACATGAGCTAGGACCTTACGATTTTGCATAAAATGAGAACTAGCACCCACGTTGCACGGGAGAATGTGAAAAGTGTTCATATGTAGTAAAAACCTGAGAAATCCGCACCTTTTCGTCATTTGCTATCGAATCAACTTCATGCCAGATCGTCACATTTGCCGCTCTTCTCTCTGAAACGATTATATTTATCGTGTACAACGCTATTCGCGTGCTGTGGTATGCAGAGACACTATACGCATCATAGTAGAACACTGAAGAAGCTTCTAACTTGATGTAATAGCCAATAAGAGACAGTACAATTCAAGTTTTAGTTATCGATTATTGACATTCCTGCAGGCTTTGGTGCCTTGGACATGAGCTAGGACACTACGATTTTCCATGAAGGGAGGTCTAGCACTCACGTTGCATTGAGAATGTGAAAAGTGTTCATATGAGAAATCGACACGTTTTCGTCATTTGCAGTAGAATCAAATTCATGCCAGATCGTCACATTTGCCGCTCTCCTCTCTGAAACGATTAAGTTTATCGTGTGCAAAGCTATGTCGCGTGCTGTGGTATGCGGAGACACTATACGCACCATAGTAGAACGCAGAAGAAGCTTCTAAGTTGATATAATAGCCAATAAGGGGCAGTACAATTAAAGATGTAGTTGTCGATTATTGACTTTTTAGCCGGCTTTGGCGCCTTGGACATGGGCTAGGACCTTACGATTTTGTATGAAGGGAGGCCTAGCACCCACGTTGCATTGATAATGTGAAAAGTGTTCATATGTAGTAAAAACCTGAGAAATCCGCTGATTTTCGTTGTTTGCTATCGGATCAAACTCATGCCAGATCGTCGCATTTGCCGACCTTCTCTCTGAAACGATTATATTTATAGTGTGCAAAGCTATGTCGCGTGCTGTGGTCTGCGGAGACACTATACGCACCATAGTAGAACACAGAAGAAGTTTCGAAGTTGATGTAATTGCCAATAAGAGACGGTACAAATCATGTTTTAGTTATCGAATATTGACTTTTTAGCCGGCTTTGGTGCCTTGGACATGAGCTAGGAGATTACGATTTTGCATGAAGGGAGGTCTAGCACCCACGTTGCATTTATAATGTGAAAAGTGTTCATATGTAGTAAAAACCTGAGAAATACGCACGTTTTCGTCATTTGCTATCGAATCAACTTCATGCCAGATCGTCACATTTGCCGCTCTTCTCTCTGAAACGATTATGTTTATAGTGTGCAAAGCTATGTCCCGTGCTGTGGTATGCGGAGACTCTATACGCAGCATAGTAGAACACAGAAGAAACTTCCATGTTGAAGAAATAGCCAATGAGAGGCAGTACAATACAAGTTTTAGTTATCGATTATTGACTTTTTAGCCAGCTTTGGTGCCTTGGAGATGGGCTAGGACCTTACGATTTTGCATGAAGTGAGGTCTAGCACTCACGTTGGACGTGAGGATGTGGAAAGTGTTCATATGTAGTAGAAACCTTAGAAATCCGCACGTTTTCGTCGTTTGCTATCGAATCAACTTCATGCCAGATGGTCACATTAGAACCTCTTCTCTCTGAAACGATTATATTTATCGTGTGCAAAACTATGTTGCCTGCTGTGCTATGTGGAGACACTATATTCACCATAGTAGAAAACAGAAGAAGCCTCTATGTTGAAGTAATAGCCAATAACCTGCAGTACATTTCAAGTTTTAGGTATCGATTATTGGCTTTTTAGACAGCCTTGCCTCCTTGGACAAGAGCTAGGACCTTAGGATTTTGCATGAAGTGAGGTCTAGCACACACATTGCACGGGAGAATGTGAAAAGTGTTCGTATGTAGTAAAAACCTTAGAAATACGCACGTTTTCGTCATTTGCAATCGAATCAACTTCATTCTAGGTCGTCACATTTGAAACTCTTCTCTCTGAAACGATTATATTTATCGTGTGCAAAGCTATGTTGCGTGCTGTGGTATGCTGAGACACTATACGCACCATAGTAGAACAGAGAAGAAGCTTCTAAGTTGATGTATTAGTCAGTAAGCAGCAGTACAATTAAAGTTTTAGTTATCGATTATTGACTTTTTAGACGGCTTTGGGGCCTTCTACAAGGGCTAGGACCTTAAGATTTTGCATGAAGTGAGGTCTAGCACGCACGTTGCACGGGAGAATGTGAAAAGTGTTCGTATGTAGTAAAAACCTTAGAAATACGCACGTTTTCGTCATTTGCTATCGAATCAACTTCATTTTAGGTCGTAACATTTGAACCTCTTCTCTCTGAAACGATTATATTTTTCGTGTGCAACGCTATGTCGCGTGCTGTGGTATGCGGAGACCCTATAAGCACCATAGTAGAACACAGAAGAAGCTTCTAAGTTGATGTAATAGCCAGTAAGACGCAGTAAAATTCAATTTTTAGTTATCGATTATTGACTTTTTAGACGGCTTTGGTGCCTTGGACATGAGATACTACCTGAAGATTTTGCATGAAGGGAGGTCTAGAAACCACTTTACACTGGAAAATGTGAAAAGTATTCATATGTAGTAATAACCTTAGAAATCCGTACGTTTTTGTCATTTCCTATCGAATCAACTTCATGCCAGATCGTCACATTTGCCGCTCTTCTCTCTGAAACGATTATATTTATCGTGGTCAAAGCTATGTCGCGTGCTGTTGTATGCGGCGACAATATACGCACCATAGTAGAACACAGAGGAAGCTTCTAATTTGATGTAATAGCCAATAAGCAGCAGAACAATTCAAGTTTTAGTTATCGATTATTGATTTTTAGACGGCTTTGGTGCTTTGGACATGACATAGGACCTTAAGATTTTGAATGAAGGGAGGTCTAGCACCCACGTTGCATGGGAGAATGTGAAAGTGTTCATATATCGTAAAAACCTGTGAAATCCGCTAGTTTTCGTCATTTGCTATCGAATGAACTTTATGCCAGATGGTCACATTTGTCGCTCTTCTCTCTGAAACGATTATATTTATCGTGTGCAAAGCAATGTCGCGTGCTGTGGTATGCTTTGACACTATACGCACCATAGTAGAACACAGAAGAAGCTTCTAAGTTGATGTAATAGCCAGTAAGCAGCAGTACAATTCAAGTTTTAGTTATC
Source organism: Schistocerca gregaria (assembly GCF_023897955.1). Classification (NCBI taxonomy): domain Eukaryota; kingdom Metazoa; phylum Arthropoda; class Insecta; order Orthoptera; family Acrididae; genus Schistocerca; species Schistocerca gregaria. The sequence continues at coordinate 24,905,152 of NC_064923.1, read as the reverse complement.
GATTATTGTCTTTTTAGACGGCTTTGGCACCTTGGACATGAGCTAGGTCCCTCAGATTTTGCATGAAGGGAGGTCTAGCACCTACGTTCCACGAGAGATTGTGAAAAGTGTTCATATGTAGTAAGAACCTGAGAAATCCGCAAGTTTTCGTCATTTGCTACCGAATCAACTTCATGCCAGATCGTCACATATGCCGCCTTTATTTCTGGAACGATTATATTTATCGTGTGCAAAGCTATGTCGCCAGCTGTCGTATGCGGATACACTATACACACCATAGTAGAACACAGAAGAAGCTTCTATGTTGATGTAATAGCCAGTAAGCAGCAGTACGATTCAAGATTTAGTTATCGCTTATTGACTTTCTAGACGGGTTTAATGCCTTGTACATGGTCCAGGTCCTTAAGATTTTGCATGAAGGGAGGTCAAGCACCCACGTTGCATGGGAAAATGTGAAAAGTGTTCATATGTAGTAAAAACCTGAGAAATCCGATCGTTTTCGTCATTTGCTATCGAATGAACTTTATGCCAGATCGTCACATTTGTCGCTCTTCGCTCTGAAACGATTATATTTATCGTGTGCAAAGTTATGTAGCGTGCTGTTGTATGCTTTGACACTATTCGCACCATAGTAGAACACAAAAGAAGATTCTAAGTTGATGTAATAGCCAGTAAGCTGAAGAGCAATTCAAGTTTTAGTTATGGATTATTGATTTTTAGACGGCTTGGGTGCTTTGGACATGATCTAGGACCTTAAGATTTTGCATGAAGGGAGGTCTAGCACCCATGTTACACGAGAGAATATGAAAAGTGTTCATATGTAGTAGAAACCTGAGAAATACGCACGTTTTCGTCATTTGCTATCGAATCATCTTTATGCCAGATCGTCCATTTGCCGCTCTCCTCTATGAGATGATTATATTTATCTTGTGCAAAGCTATGCGCGTGCTTTGGTATGCTGAGACACTACTCGCACCATAGTAGAACACAGAAGAAGCTTCTAAGTTGATGTAATAGCCAGTAAGCATCAGTACAATTCGAGTTTTAGTTATGGTTTATTGACTTTCTAGACGGCTTTAATGCCTTGTACATGATCTAGAAAATTAAGATTTTGCATGAAGGGAGGTCAAGCACCCATGTTGCATGGGAGAATGTAAAAAGTGTTCATATGTAGTAAAAACCGGAGAGATCGGCACGTCGTCGTCAATTGCTATCGAATCAACTTCATGCCAGATCGTCACATTTGCCGCTTTTATTTCTGAAACGAATATAGTTATCGTGTGCAAAACTATGTCGGGTGCTGTGGTATGCTTTGACCCTATTCGCACCATAGTAGAACACAGAAGAAGCTTCTAAGTTGATGTAATAGCCAGTAAGCAGCAGTACAATTCAAGATTTAGTTATCGGTTATTGACTTTCTAGACGGCTTTAATGCCGTGGACATCATCTAGGACCTTAAGATTTTGCATGAACGGAGGCCAAACACCCACGTTGCATTAGAGAATGTGAAAAGTGTTCATATGTAGTAAAAACCTGAGAAATCCGTACGTTTTCGTCATTTGCTATCGAATCAACTTCATGCCAGATCGTCACATTTGCCGCTCTTCTTTCTGAAACGATTATGTTTATCGTGGTCAAAGCTATGTCGCGTGCTGTTGTATGCGGAGACACTATACGCACCATAGTAGAACACAGAAGAAGCTTCTAAGTTGATGTAATAGCCAATAAGCAGCAGTACAATTTAAGTTTTAGTTATCGATTATTGATTTTTAGACGGCTTTGGTGCTTTGGACATGATATAGGACCTTAAGATTTTGAACGAAGGGAGGTCTAGCACCCACGTTGCATGGGAGAATGTAAAAAGTGTTCAATTGTAGTAAAAACCTGAGAGATCCGCACGTTTTCGTCAATTGCTATCGAATCAACTTCATGCCAGATCGTCACAATTGCCGCTTTTATTTCTGAAACGATTATATTTATCTTGTGCAAAGCTATGTCGCGTGCTGTGGTATGGTTTGGCACTATTCGCACCATAGTAGAACACAGAAGAAGCTTCTAAGTTGATGTAATAGCCAGTAAGCAGCAGTACATTCAAGTTTTAGTTATCGGTTATTGACTTTATAGACGGCTTTAATGCCTTGGACATCATCTTGGACCTTAAGATTTTGCATGAAGGGAGATCAAGCACCCACGTTGCATGGGAGAGTGTGAAAGGGTTTCATATGTAGTAAAAACCTGACAAATCCGCTCGTTTTCGTCATTTGCTATCGGAGCAAATTTATGCCAGATCGTCCCATTTGCCGCTCTTCTCTCTGAAACTATTATATTTATCTTGTGCAAACCTATATCGCTTGCTGTGGTATGCTGAGACACTATTCGCACCATAGTAGAACACAGAAGAAGCTTCTAAGTTGATGTAATAGCCAGTAAGCTGAAGTACAATTCAAGTTTTAGTTATCGATTATTGATTTTTAGACGGCTTTGGTGCTTTGGACATGAGCTAGGACCTTAAGATTTTGCATGAACGGAGGCCAAGCACCCACGTTGCATGAGAGAATGTGAAAAGTGTTCATATGTAGTAAAAACCTGAGAAATCCGCACGTTTTCGTCATTTGCTATCGAATCAACTTCATGCCAGATCGTCACATTTGCCGATCTTCTTTCTGAAACGATTATGTTTATCGTGGTCAAAGCTATGTCGCGTGCTGTTGTATGCGGAGACACTATACGCACCATAGTAGAACACAGAAGAAGCTTCTAAGTTGATGTAATAGCCAATAAGCAGCAGTACAATTCACGTTTTAGTTATCGATTATTGATTTTTAGACGGCTTTGGTGCTTTGGACATGATATAGGACCTTAAGATTTAGAATGAAGGGAGGTCTAGCACCCACGTTGCATGGGAGAATGTAAAAAGTGTTCAATTGTAGTAAAAACCTGAGAGATCCGCTCGTTTTCGTCAATTGCTATCGAATCAACTTCATGCCAGATCGTCACATTTGCCGCTTTTATTTCTGAAACGATTATATTTATCTTGTGCAAAGCTATGTCGCGTGCTGTGGTATGGTTTGGCACTATTCGCACCATAGTAGAACACAGAAGAAGCTTCTAAGTTGATGTAATAGCCAGTAAGCAGCAGTACATTCAAGTTTTAGTTATCGGTTATTGACTTTATAGACGGCTTTAATGCCTTGGACATCATCTAGGACCTTAAGATTTTGCATGAAGGGAGGTCAAGCACCCACGTTGCATGGGAGAATGTGAAAGGTGTTCATATGTAGTAGAAACCTGAGAAATACGCACGTTTTCGTCATTTGCTATCGAATCATCTTCATGCCAGATTTGTCACATTTGTCGCTCTTCTCTCTGAGACGATTATATTTATCTTGTGCTAAGCTATGCGCGTGCTGTGGTATGCTGAGACACTACTCGCACCATAGTAAAACACAGAAGAAGCTTCTAAGTTGATGTAATAGCCAGTAAGCATCAGTACAATTCGAGTTTTAGTTATGGTTTATTGACTTTCTAGACGGCTTTAATGCCTTGTACATGATCTAGAAAATTAAGATTTTGCATGAAGGGAGGTCAAGCACCCATGTTGCATGGGAGAATGTAAAAAGTGTTCATATGTAGTAAAAACCTGAGAGATCGGCACGTCTTCGTCAATTGCTATCGAATCAACTTCATGCCAGATCGTCACATTTGCCGCTTTTATTTCTGAAACGAATATAGTTATCGTGTGCAAAACTATGTCGCGTGCTGTGGTATGCTTTGACACTATTCGCACCATAGTAGAACACAGAAGAAGCTTCTAAGTTGATGTAATAGCCAGTAAGCAGCAGTACAATTCAAGATTTAGTTATCGGTTATTGACTTTATAGACTGCTTTAATGCCGTGGACATCATCTAGGACCTTAAGATTTTGCATGAACGGACGCCAAGCACCCACGTTGCATGAGAGAATGTGAAAAGTGTTCATATGTAGTAAAAACCTGAGAAATACGCACGTTTTCGTCATTTGCTATCGAATCAACTTCATGCCAGATCGTCACATTTGCCGATCTTCTTTCTGAGACGATTATGTTTATCGTGGTCAAAGCTATGTCGCGTGCTGTGGTATGCGGAGACACTATACGCACCATAGTAGAACACAGAAGAAGCTTCTAAGTTGATGTAATAGCCAATAAGCAGCAGTACAATTCAAGTTTTAGTTATCGATTATTGATTTTTAGACGGCTTTGGTGCTTTGGACATGATATAGGACCTTAAGATTTAGAATGAAGGGAGGTCTAGCACCCACGTTGCATGGGAGAATGTAAAAAGTGTTCAATTGTAGTAAAAACCTGAGAGATCCGCTCGTTTTCGTCAATTGCTATCGAATCAACTTCATGCCAGATCGTCACATTTGCCGCTTTTATTTCTGAAACGATTATATTTATCTTGTGCAAAGCTATGTCGCGTGCTTTGGTATGGTTTGGCACTATTCGCACCATAGTAGAACACAGAAGAAGCTTCTAAGTTGATGTAATAGCCAGTAAGAAGCAGTACATTCAAGTTTTAGTTATCGGTTATTGACTTTATAGACGGCTTTAATGCCTTGGACATCATCTAGGACCTTAAGATTTTGCATGAAGGGAGGTCAAGCACCCACGTTGCATGGGAGAATGTGAAAGGTGTTCATATGTAGTAGAAACCTGAGAAATACGCACGTTTTCGTCATTTGCTATCGAATCATCTTCATGCCAGATTTGTCACATTTGCCGCTCTTCTCTCTGAGACGATTATATTTATCTTGTGCTAAGCTATGCGCGTGCTGTGGTATGCTGAGACACTACTCGCACCATAGTAAAACACAGAAGAAGCTTCTAAGTTGATGTAATAGCCAGTAAGCATCAGTACAATTCGAGTTTTAGTTATGGTTTATTGACTTTCTAGACTGCTTTAATGCCTTGTACATGATCTAGAAAATTAAGATTTTGCATGAAGGGAGGTCAAGCACCCATGTTGCATGGGAGAATGTAAAAAGTGTTCATATGTAGTAAAAACCTGAGAGATCGGCACGTCTTCGTCAATTGCTATCGAACCAACTTCATGCCAGATCGTCACATTTGCTGCTTTTATTTCTGAAACGAATATAGTTATCGTGTGCAAAACTATGTCGCGTGCTGTGGTATGCTTTGACACTATTTGCACCATAGTAGAACACAGAAGAAGCTTCTAAGTTGATGTAATAGCCAGTAAGCAGCAGTACAATTCAAGATTTAGTTATCGGTTATTGACTTTATAGACTGCTTTAATGCCGTGGACATCATCTAGGACCTTAAGATTTTGCATGAACGGAGGCCAAGCACCCACGTTGCATGAGAGAATGTGAAAGGTGTTCATATGTAGTAAAAACCTGAAAATCCGCACGTTTTCGTCATTTGCTATCGAATCAACTTCATGCCAGATCGACACATTTGCCGCTCTTCTTTCTGAAACGATTATGTTTATCGTGGTCAAAGCTATGTCGCGTGCTGTTGTATGCGGAGACACTATACGCACCATAGTAGAACACAGAAGAAGCTTCTAAGTTGATGTAATAGCCAGTAAGCAGCAGTACATTCAAGTTTTAGTTATCGGTTATTGACTTTATAGACGGCTCTAATGCCTTGGACATCATCTAGGACCTTAAGATTTTGCATGAAGGGAGGTCAAGCACCCATGTTGCATGGGAGAATGTGAAAGGTGTTCATATGTAGTAAAAACCTGACAAATCCGCTCGTTTTCGTCATTTGCTATCGGATCAAATTTATGCCAGATCGTCCCATTTGCCGCTCTTCTCTCTGAAACTAATATATTTATCTTGTGCAAACCTATATCGCTTGCTGTGGTATGCTGAGACACTATTCGCACCATAGTAGAACACAGAAGAAGCTTCTAAGTTGATGTAATAGCCAGTAAGCAGCAGTACATTCAAGTTTTAGTTATCGGTTATTGACTTTATAGACGGCTTTAATGACTTGGACATCATTTAGGTCCTTAAGATTTTGCATGAACGGAGGTCTAGCTCCCACATTCCACGAGAGATTGTAAAAAGTGTTCATATGTAGTAAAAACTTGAGAAATCCGCACGTTTTCGTCATTTGCTATCGAATCAACTTCATGCCAGATCGACACATTTGTCGCTCTTCTATGTGAAGCCATTACAATTATCGTGTGCAAGTCTATGTCGCGTTCTGCGGTTAGCGGAGACACTATACGCACCATAGTGGAACACAGAAGAAGCTTCTAAGTTGATGTAATAGCCAGTAAGCTGCCGTACAATTCAAGTTTTAGTTATCGATTATTGATTTTTAGACGGCTTTGGTGCTTTGGACATGAGCTAGGACCTTAAGATTTTGCATGAAGGAAGGTCTAGCACCCACGTTACACGGGAGAATGTGAAAAGTGTTCATATGTAGTAAAAACCTGTGAAATCCGGTAGTTTTCGTCATTTTCTATCGAATGAACTTTATGCCAGATCGTCACATTTGTCGCTCTTCTCTCTGAAACGATTATATTTATGTTGTGCAAAGCTATGTCGCGTGCTGTGGTATGCTTTGACACAATTCGCAACATAGTAGAACACAGAAGAAGCTTCTAAGTTGATGTAATAGCCAGTAAGCAGCAGTACAATTCGAGTTTTAGTTATCGATTATTGACATTCTAGACGGCTTTAATGCCTTGGACATGATCCAGGACCTTAAGATTTTGCATGAAGGGAGGTCAACGGCCCACGTTGCATGGGAAAATGTGAAAGTGTTCATATGTCGTAAAAACCTGTGAAATCCGCTCGTTTTCGGCATTTGCTATCGAATGAACATTATGAGAGATCGTCACATTTGTCGCTCTTCTCACTGAAACGATTATATTTATCGTGTGCAAAGCTATGTCGCGTGCTGTGGTATGCTTTGACACTATTCGCACAATAGGAGAACACAGAAGAAGCTTCTAAGTTGATGTAATAGCCAGTAAGCAGCAGTACAATTCAAGTTTTTGTTATCGATTATTGACTTTTTAGATGGCTTTGGTGCCTTGAACATGAGCTAGGACCTTAAGATTTAGCATGAAGGGAGGTCTAGCACCCATGTTACACGAGAGGGTGTGAAAAGTGTTCATATGTAGTAAAAACCTGAGAAATCCGACGTTTTCGTCATTTGCTTTCGAATCAACTTCATGCCAGTTCGACACATTTGCCGCTCTTCTCTGTGAAGCCATTACAATTCTCGTGTGCAAGTCCATGTCGCGTTCTGCGGTTAGCGGAGACACTATACGCACCATAGTAGAACACAGAAGAAGCTTCTAAGTTGGTGTAATAGCCAGTAAGGAGCAGTACAATTCAAGTCTTAGTTATCGATTATTGTCTTTTTAGACGGCTTTGGTGCCTTGCACATGAGCTAGGACCTTACGATTTTGCATGAAGGGAGGTCTAGCACCTACGTTCCGCGAGAGATTGTGAAAAGTGTTCATATGTAGTAAAAACCTGAGAAATCCGCACGTTTTCGTCATTTGCTATCGAATCAACTTCATGCCAGGTCGTCACATTTTCCGCTCTTCTCTCTGAGACGATTGTATTTATCGTGTGAAAAGCTTTATCTCTTGCTGAGGAATGCGGAGAGATTATATGCACCATAGTAGAACACAGAAGAAGCTTCTAAGTTAATGTAATAGCCAGTAAGCAGCAGTACAATTCAATTTTTAGTTATCGATTATTGATTTTTAGACGGTTTTGGTGCTTTGGACATGATATAGGACCTTAAGATTTTGAATGAAGGGAGGTCTAGCACCCACGTTGCATGGGAGAATGTAAAAAGTGTTCATATGTAGTAAAAACCTGAGTTATCCGCACGTTTTCGTCACTTGCTATCGAATCAATTTCATGCCAGATCGTCACATTTGCCGCTTTTATTTCTGAAACGATTATATTTATCGTGTGCAAAGCTATGTCGCGTGCTGTGGTATGCTTTGACACTATTCGCACCATAGTAGAACACAGAAAAAGCTTCTAAGTTGATGTAATAGCCAGTAAGCAGCAGTACAATTCAAGTTTTAGTTATCGATTATTGTCTTTTTAGACGGCTTTGGCACCTTGGACATGAGCTAGGACCTTCAGATTTTGCATGAAGGGAGGTCTAGCTCCTACGTTCCACGAGAGATTGTGAAAAGTGTTCATATGTAGTAAAAACCTGAGAAATCCGCAAGTTTTCGTCATTTGCTATCGAAACAGCTTCATGCCAGATCGTCACATTTGCCGCTTTTATTTCTGGAACGATTATATTTATCGTGTGCAAAACTATGTCGCCAGCTGTGATATGCGGATACACTATACGCACCATAGTAGAACACAGAAGAAGCTTCTAAGTTGATGTAATAGCCAGTAAGCAGCAGTACAATTCAAGTTTTAGTTATCGATTATTGACTTTTTAGACGGCTTTGGCGCCTTGGACATGAGCAAGGACCTTTAGATTTTGCATGAAGGGAGGTCTAGCTCCCACATTCCACGAGAGATTGTAAAAAGTGTTCATATGTAGTAAAAACCTGAGAAATCCGCACGTTTTCGTCATTTGCTATCGAATCATTTTCATGCCAGATCGACACATTTGTCGCTCTTCTATGTGAAGCCATTACAATTATCGCGTGCAAGTCTATGTCGCGTTCTGCGGTTAGCGGAGACACTATACGCACCATAGTAGAACACAGAAGAAGCTTCTAAGTTGATGTAATAGCCAATAAGCAGCAGAACAATCCAAGTTTTAGTTATTGATTATTGGCTTTTTAGACGGCTTTGGTGCCTTGGACATGAGCTACGATCTTAAGATTTTGCATGAAGGGAGGTCTAGCACCCACGTTACATGGGAGAATGTGAAAAGTATTCATATGTAGTAAAAACCTGAGAAATCCGCACGTTTTTGTCATTTGCTATCGAATCAACTTCATGCCAGATCGTCACATTTGCCTCTTTTATTTGTGAAACGATTATATTTATCGTGTGCAAAGCTATGTCGCGTGCTGTGGTATGCTTTGACACTATTCGCACTATAGTAGAACACAGAAGAAGCTTCTAAGTTGATGTAATAGCCAGTAAGCAGCAGTACAATTCGAGTTTTAGTTATCGATTATTGACTTTCTAGACGGCTTTAATGCCTTGGCCATGATCCAAGACCTTAAGATTTTGCATGAAGGGAGGTCAACGGCCCACGTTGCATGGGAAAATGTGAAAGTGTTCATATGTCGTAAAAACCTGTGAAATCCGCTCGTTTTCGTCATTTGCTATCGAATGAACATTATGAGAGATCGTCACATTTGTCGCTCTTCTCTCTGAAGGGATTATATTTATCGTGTGCAAAGCTATGTCGAGTGCTGTGGTATGCTTTGACACTATTCGCACAATAGGAGAACACTGAAGAAGCTTCTAAGTTGATGTAATATCCAGTAAGCAGCAGTACAATTCAAGTTTTTGTTATCGATTATTGACTTTTTTGATGGCTTTGGTGCCTTGGACATGAGCTAGGACCTTAAGATTTTGCATGAAGGGAGGTCTAGCACCCATGTTACACGAGAGAATGTGAAAAGTGTTCATATGTAGTAAAAACCTGAGAAATCCGAACGTTTTCGTCATTTGCTTTCGAATCAACTTCATGCCACTTCGACACATTTGCCGCTCTTCTCTGTGAAGCCATTGCAATTCTCGTGTGCAAGTCTATGTCGCGTTCTGCGGTTAGAGGAGACACTATACGCACCATAGTAGAACACAGAAGAAGCTTCTAAGTTGATGTAATAGCCAGTAAGCAGCAGTACAATTCAAGTTTTAGTTATCGATTATTGTCTTTTTAGACGGCTTTGGTGCCTTGGACATGAGCTAGGACCTTAAGATTTTGCATGAAGGGAGGTCTAGCACCTACGTTCCACGAGAGATTGTGAAAAGTGTTCATATGTAGTAAAAACCTGAGAATTCCGCACGTTTTCGTCATTTGCTATCGAATCAACTTCATGCCAGGTCGTCACATTTGCCGCTCTTCTCTCTGAGACGATTGTATTTATCGTGTGATAAGCTATATCTCTTGCTGAGGAATGCGGAGAGATTATATGCACCATAGTAGAACACAGAAGAAGCTTCTAAGTTAATGTAATAGCCAGTAAGCAGCAGTACAATTCAAGTTTTAGTTATCGATTATTGACTTTATAGAAAGCTTTAATGCCTTGAACATCATCTAGGACCTTAAGATTTTGCGTGAAGGGAGGTCCGGCACCCACGTTGCATGGGAGAATGTGAAGAGTGTTCATATGTAGTAAAAATCTGACAAATCCGCTCCTTTTCGTCATTTGCTATCGAATCAAATTTATGCCAGATCGTCACATTTGCCGCTCTTCTCTCTGAGACGATTATATTTATCTTGTGCAAAGCTATGCGCGTGCTGTGGTATGCTGAGACACTACTCGCACCATAGTAGAACACAGAAGAAGCTTCTAAGTTGATGTAATAGCCAGTAAGCATCAGTACAATTCGAGTTTTAGTTATGGTTTATTGACTTTCTAGACGGCTTTCATGCCTTGTACATGATCTAGAAAATTAAAATTTTGCATGAAGGGAGGTCAAGCACCCATGTTGCATGGGAGAATGTGAAAAGTGTTCATATGTAGTAAAAACCTGAGAAATCCGCACATTATCGTCATTTGCTATCGAAACAACTTCATGCCAGATCGTCACATTTGCCGCTCTTCTCTCTGAAACGATTATATTTATCGTGCGCAAAGCGATGTCTCGTGCTGTGGTATGCTGAGACACTTTACGCACCATAGTAGAACACAGAAGAAGCTTCTAAGTTGATGGAATAGCCAGTAAGCAGCAGTACAATTCAAGTTTTAGTTATCGATTATTGACTTTTTAGACGGCGTTGGACATGAGCTAGGACCTTAAGATTATGCATGAAGGGAGGTCTAGCACCCACGTTACACGAGAGAATGTGAAAAGTGTTCATATGTAGTAAAAACCTGAGAAATCCGCACGTTTTTGTCATTTGCTATCGAATCAACTTCTTGCCAGATCCTCACATTTGCCGCTCTTCTCCCTGAAACGATTATATTTATCGTTTGCAAAGCGATGTCTCGTGCTGTGGTATGCTGAGACACTTTACGCACCATAGTAGAACACAGAAGAAGCTTCTAAGTTGATGTAATAGCCAGTAAGCAGCAGTACAATTCGAGTTTTAGTTATCGATTATTGACTATTTAGACGGCTTTAATGCCTTGTACATGATCTAGAAAATAAAGATTTTGCATGAAGGGAGGTCAAGCACCTACGTTCCACGAGAGATTGTGAAAAGTGTTCATATGTAGTAAAAACCTGAGAAATCCGCTCGTTTTCGTCATTTGCTATCGAATGAACTTTATGCCAGATCGTCACATTTGTCGCTCTTCTCTCTGAACCGATTATATTTATGGTGTGCAAAGCTATGTCGCGTACTGTGGTATGCTTTGACACTATTCGCACCATAGTAGAACACAGAAGAAGCTTCTAAGTTGATGTAATAGCCAGTAAGCTGCCGTACAATTCAAGTTTTAGTTATCGATTATTGATTTTTAGACGGCTTTGGTGCTTTGGACATGAGCTAGGACCTTAAGATTTTGCATGAAGGAAGGTCTAGCACCCACGCTACACGGGAGAATGTGAAAAGGGTTCATATGTAGTAAAAACCTGAGAAATCCGCACGTTTTTGTCATTTGCTATCGAATCAACTTCATGCCAGATCGTCACATTTGCCGCTTTTATTTCTGAAACGATTATATTTATCGTGTGCAAAGCAATGTCGCGTGCTGTGGTATGCTTTGACACTATTCGCACCATACTAGAACACAGAAGAAGCTTCTAAGTTGATGTAAAAGCCAGTAAGCAGCGGTACAATTCGAGTTTAGTTATCGATTATTGACTTTCTAGACGGCTTTAATGCCTTGGACATGATCCAGGACCTTAAGATTTTGCATGAAGGGAGGTCAACGGCCCACGTTGCATGGGAAAATGTGAAAGTGTTCATATGTCGTAAAAACCTGTGAAATTCGCTCGTTTTCGTCATTTGCTATCGAATGAACATTATGAGAGATCGTCACATTTGTCGCTCTTCTCTCTGAAAGGATTATATTTATCGTGTGCAAAGCTATGTCGCGTGCTGTGGTATGCTTTGACACTATTCGCACAATAGCAGAACACAGAAGAAGCTTCTAAGTTGATGTAATAGCCAATAAGCGGCAGCGCAATTCAAGTTGTAGTTATCGATTATTGACTTTTTAGACGGCTTTTGTGCCTTGAACATGAGTTAGGACCTTAAGATTTTGCATGAAGGGACGACTAGCACCAACGTTACACGGAAGAATGTGAAAAGTGTTCATATGTAGTAAAAACCTGAGAAATCTACACGTTTTCGTCATTAGCAATCGAATCAACTTCATGCCAGGTCGAAACATTTGCCGCTCTTCTCTGTGAAGCCATTACAATTATCGTGTGCAAGTCTACGTCGCGTTCTGCGGTTAGCGGAGACACTATACGCACCATAGTAGAACACAGAAGAAGCTTCTAAGTTGGTGTAATAGCCAGTAAGCAGCAGTACAATTCAAGATTTAGTTATCGATTATTGACTTTCTATACGGGTTTAATGCCTTGTACATGATCCAGAACCTTAAGATTTTGCATGAAGGGAGGTCAAGCACACACGTTGCATGGGAAAATGTGAAAAGTGTTCATATGTAGTAAAAACCTGTGAAAACCGGTAGTTTTCTTCATTTTCTATCGAATGAACTTTATGCCAGATCGTCACATTTGTCGCTCTTCTCTCTGAAACGATTATATTTATCGTCTGCAAAGCTATGTCGCGTGCTGTGGTATGCTTTGACACTATTCGCACCATAGTAGAACACAGAAGAAGCTTCTAAGTTGATGTAATAGCCAGTAAGCAGCAGTACAATTCAAGTTTTAGTTATCGATTATTGACTTTTTAGACGGCTTTGGACATGAGCTAGGACCTTAAGATTATGCATGAAGGGAGGTCTAGCACCCACGTTACACGAGAGAATGTGAAAAGTGTTCATATGTAGTAAAAACCTGAGAAATCTGCACGTTTTTGTCATTTGCTATCGAATCAACTTCTTGCCAGATCCTCACATTTGCCGCTCTTCTCCCTGAAACGATTATATTTATCGTTTGCAAAGCTATATCGAGTGCTGTGGTATGCGGAGACAATATAAGCACCGTAGTATCACAGAGAAGAAGCTTCTAAGTTTATGTAACAGCCAGTAAGCAGCAGTTAAATTCATGTTTAATTATTGATTATTGACTTTCTAGACGGATTTGGTGCCTTGGACATGAGCTAGGACCATACGATTTTGCATGGAGGGAGGTCTAACACCCACGTTCCATGGGAGAATGTGGAAAGTGTTCATCTGTAGTAAAAACCTAAGATATCCGCTAGGTTTCGTTATTCGCTACGGATCAACTTTATGTCAGCTCGTCACATTTGCCGCTCTTCTCTCTGAAACGATTATATTTCTCTTGTGCAAAGCTAGGCCGCGTGCTGTGGTATGCTGAGACACTATTCGCACCATAGTAGAACACAGAAGAAGCTTCTAAGTTGATGTAATAGCCAGTAAGCTGCAGTACAATTCGAGTTTTATTAATCTTTTGTTGACTTTCTAGACGGCTTTCATGCCTTGTACATGATCTAGAAAATTAAGATTTTGCATGAAGGGAGGTCAAGCACCCATGTTGCATGGGAGAATGTGAAAAGTGTTCATATGTAGTAAAAACCTGAGAAATCCGCACGTATTCGTCATTTGCTATCGAATGAACTTTATGCCAGATCGTCACATTTGTCGCTCTTCTCTCTGTAACGATTATATTTATCGTGTGCAAAGCTATGTCGCGTACTGTGGTATGCTTTGACACTATTCGCACCATAGTAGAACACAGAAGAAGCTTCTAAGTTGATGTAATAGCCAGTAAGCAGCAGTACAATTCAAGTTTTAGTTATCGATTATTGACTTTCTAGTCAGCTTTAATGCCTTGGACATGATCCAGGACCTTAAGATTTTGCATGAAGGGAGGTCAAGGACCCACGTTGCATGGGAAAATGTGAAAGTGTTCATATGTCGTAAAAACCTGTGAAATCCGCTAGTTTTCGTCATTTGCTATCGAATCGACTTAATGCCAGATCGTCATATCGGCCGCTCTTCTCTCTGAAACGGTTACATTTTTCGTGTGCAAAGCTGTGTCGCGTGCTGCGGTGTGCGGAGACACTAAAAGCACCATAGTAGAACACAGATGAAGCTTTTAAGTTGATTTAATAGCTAGTAAGCAGATGTACAATTCAAGATTTAGTTACCGATTATTGACCTTTTAGACGGCTTTGGTGCCTTGGACTTTATATAGGACCTTACGATTTTGCATGAAGGGAGGTCTAGCACACACGTTGCATGGGAGAGTGTGAAATGTGTTCATATGTAGTAAAAACCTGAGAAATCCGCACGTTTTCGTTATTTGCTATCGAATCGACTTAAGGCGAGATCGTCATATTGGCCATTCTTCTTTCTGAAACGGTTACATTTATCGTGTCCAAAGCTGTGTCACGTGCTGCTGAATGCGGAGACACTAAAAGCACCATAGTAGAACACAGAAGAAGCTTCTAAGTTCGTGTAATAGCCAGTAAGATAGAGTGCCATCCAAGTTTCAGTTATCGTTTTTTGACTTTTTAGCCCGCTTTGGTGTCTTGGTCATGAGCTGGGACCTTAAGATTTTGCATGAAAGGAGGACTATCATCCGCCTTGCGCGGGAGAATGTGAAAAGTGTTAATATGTAGTAAAAACCTGAGAAATCGACCCGTTATCGTCATTTGCTATCGAATCGACTTAATGCCCGATCGTCATATTGGCCATTCTTCTTTCTTAAACGGTTACATTTATCGTGTGCAAAGCTGTGTCGCGTGCTCCAGAATGCGGAGACACTAAAAGCTTCATAGTAGAACACAGAAGAAGCTTCTAAGTTGGTGTAATAGCCAGTAAGATAGAGTACAATCCAAGTTTCAGTTACCGATTTTTGACTTTTTAGCCGGCTTTGGTGTCTTGTTCATGAGCTAGGACTTAAGATTTTGCATGAAGGGAGGACAAGCATCCGAGTTGCACGGGAGAATGTGAAAAGTGTTCATATGTTGTAAAAACCCGAGTAATCTGGCCGTTTTCGTCATTTGCTATCGAATCGACTTAATGCCAGATCGTCATATTGGCAGCTCTTCTTTGTGAAACGGTTACATTTATCGTGTGCAAAGCTGTGTGGCGTGCTGCAGAATGCGGAGACACTAAAAGCTTCATAGTAGAACACAGAAGAAGCTTCTAAGTTGGTGTAATAGCCAGAAAGATAGAGTACAATCCTAGTTTCAGTTACCGATTTTTGACTTTTTAGCCGGCTTTGGTGACTTGGTCTTGTGCTAGGACCTCAAGATTTTACGTGAAGGGAGGACTAGCAACCGCGTTGCACGGGAGAATGTGAAAAGGGTTCATATGTATAAAACCCTGAGAAATTCGCCAGTTTTCGTCAATTGATATCGAATCGATTTAATGCCAGATCGTCATGTTGGCCGCTCTTGCCTCTGAAACCGTAACATTTATCGTGTGCAAAGCTGTGTCGCGTGCTGCGGAATCCGGAGACACTAAAACCGCCATAGTAGAACACAGAGGAAGCTTCTAAGTTGATGTAATAGCCAGTAAGATAGAGTACAATTCGAGTTTTGGTTATCGATTTTGATTTTTAACCGGCTTTGGGGTATTGGTCATGAACTAGAGCCTTAAGTTTTTGCATTAAGGGAGGACTAGCACCCGCGTTGCACCGGAGGATGTGAAAAGTGTTCATATGTTGTAAAAACCCGAGTAATCTGGCCGTTTTCGTCATTTGCTATCGAATCGACTTAATGCCAGATCGTCATATTGGCCGCTCTTCTCTCTGAAACGGTTACATATATCGTGTGCAAAGCTGTGTCGCATGCTGCGGAATGCGAAGACACTAAACGCACCATAGTAGAACACAGAAGAAGCTTTTAAATTGATGTAATAGCCAGTAAGGTAGAGTACAATTCAAGTTTTAGTTATCGATTTTCGACTTTTTAGCCGGCTTTGGGGCCTTGGTCATGCGCTAAGACTATAAGATATTGCATGAAGGGAGGACTAGCATCCGCGTTGCACGGGAGAGTGTGAAAAGGGTTCATATGTAGTAAAAACCTAAGGAATCCTCCCGTTTTCGTCATTTGCTATCGAATCAACTTAATGCCAGATCGGCATATTGGCCGCTCTTCTCAATGAAACGGTTACATTTTCCGTGTGCAAAGCAGTGTCGCTTGCTCCGGAATGCGGAGACACTAAAAGCACCATAGTAGAACACAGAAGAAGCTTTTAACTTAATGTAATAGCCAGTTAGATAGTATACAATTCATGTTTTAGTTATCGATTTTAGACTTTTTAGCCGGATGGTGTCTTGGTCATGAGCTAGGACCTTAAGATTTTGCATGAAGGGAGGACTAGCATCCGCGTTGCACGGGAGAATAAGAAAAGTGTTCATATGTAGTAAAAACCTATGAAATCCGCTCGTTTTCGTCATTTGCTATCGAATCGACTTAATGCCAGATCACCATATTGGCCGCTCTTCCCAATGAAACGGTCACATTTATCGTGTGCAAAGCTGTGTCGCGTGCTGCGGAATGCGGAGAAACGAAAACCACCATAGTAGAACACAGAAGAAGGTTCTAAGTTGATTTAATAGCCAGTAAGATAGAGTACAATTCAAGTTTTAGTAATCGTTTTCTGACTTTTTAGCCGCTTTTGGTGTCTTGGTCATGAGCTAGGACCTTAAGATTTTGCTTGAATGGAGGACAAGCCTCCGCGTTGCACGGGAGAATGTGGAAAGTGTTCATATGTAGTAAAAACCTAATAAATCCGCCCGTTTTTGTCATTTGCTATCGAATCAACTTAATGCCAGATCGTCATATTGGCCGCTCTTCTCTCTGAAACGGTTCATTTATCGTGTGCAAAGCCGTGTCGCGTGCTGCGGAATGCGGAGGCACTAAAAGCACCACAGTAGAACACAGAAGAAGCTTTTAAGTTGATGTAATAGCCAGTAAGATAGTGTACAATTCAAGGTTTAGTTATCGATTTTTGACATTTAGTCGGCTTTGGTGTATTGGTCATTAGCTAGGACCTTAAGATTTTGCATGAAGGGAGGACTAGCATCCGCGTTGCACGGGAGAATGTGAAAAGTGTTCATATGTAGTATAAACCTGAGAAATCCGATCGTTTTCGACATTTGCTATCGAATCGATTTAATGCCAGAACGTCATATTGGCCGCTCTTCTCTCTGAAACGGTTACATTTATCGTGTACAAAGTTGTGTCGCATGCTCCGGAATGCGGAGACACTAAAAGCACCATAGTATAACACAGAAGAAGCTTTTAACTTGATTTAATAGCCTGTAAGATAGTGTACAATTCAAGTTTTAGTTATCGATTTTAGACTTTTTAGCCGGCTTTGGTGTCTTGTTCATGAGCTAGGACCTTAAGATTTAGCATGAATGGAGGACTAGCATTCGAATTGCTCGGGAGAATGTGAAAAGTGTTCATATGTAGAAAAAACCCCAGAAATCCGCCCGTATTTGTCATTTGCTGTCGAATCGACTTAATACCAGATCGTCATATTGGCCGCTCTTCTTTCTGAAACGGTTACATTTATGGTGTGCAAAGCTGTGTCGCATGCTGCGGAAAGCGGAGACACTAAAAGCACCATAGTAGAACACAGAAGAAGCTTCTAAGTTGATGTAATAGCCAGTAAGATAGAGTATAACTCAAGTTTTAATAATCGATTTTTGACTTTTTAGCCGGCTTTGGTGCCTTTTTCATGAGCTGGGACATTAAGATTTTGCATGAAGCGAGGCCTAGCATCCGCGTTGCACGGGAGAATGTGAACAATTTCATATGTAGTAAAAACCTGATAAATCCCCCCGTTTTCTTCATTTGCTATCGAATTGACTTAATGCCACATCGTCTTATTGGCCGCTCTTCTCTCTGAAACGGTTACATTTATCGTGTGTAAAGCTGTGTCGCGTGCTCCGGTATGCGGAGACACTAAAAGCACCATAGTGGTACACAGAAGAAGCTGTTAACTTGATATAATAGCCAGTAGGATAGAGTACAATTCAAGTTTTAGTTATCGATTTTAGACATTTAGTCAGCTTTGGTGTCTTGGTCATTAGCTAGGACCATAAGATTTTGCATAAAGGGTGGACTAGCATCCGCGTTGCACGGGAGAATGTGAAAAGTGTTCATGTGTAGTAAAAACCTGAGAAATCCGATCGTTTTCGTCATTTGCTATCGAATCGATTTAATGCCAGATCGTCATATTGGCCGCTCTTTCCTCAAAAACGTTTACATTTATCGCGTACAAAGTTGTGTCGCCTGCTGCGGAATGCGGAGACACTAAAAGCACCATAGTAGAACACAGAAGAAGCTTCTAAGCAGATGTAATAGCCAGTAAGATAAAGTACAATTCAAGTTTTTGTTATTGATTTTTAACTTTTTAGCCGGCTTTGGTGTCTTGTTCAAGAGCTAGGACCTTAAGATTTTGCATGAATGGAGGACTACAATCCGAATTGCTCGGAAGAATGTGAAAAGTGTTCATATGTAGTAAAAACACGAGAAATCTGCTCGTATTCGTCATTTGCTATCGAATCGACTTACTGCCAGATCGCCATATTGGCCGCTCTTCCCAATGAAACTGTTACATTTATCGTGTGCAAAGCTGTGTCGCGTGCTGCGGAATGCGGAGACAGTAAAACCACCATAGTAGAACACAGTAGAAGCTTCTAAGTTGATGTAATAGCCAGTAAGATAGAGTATAATTCAAGTTTTAGCAATCGATTTTAGATTTTTGAGCCGGCTTTGGTGTGTTGGTCATGAGATAAGACCTTAAGATTTTGCATGAAGGGAGGACTAGCAGCCGCGTTGCACTGGAGAATGTGAAAAGTGTTCATATGTAGTAAAAACCTGTGAAATCCGCACGTTTCCATCAAGTGCTATCGAATCGACTTGATGCCAGATCGTCATATTGGCCGCTCTTCTCTCTGAAAAGGTAACATTTATCGTGTACAAAATTGTGTCGCGTGTTGCGGAATTCAGAGACACTAAAACCACCATAGTAGAACATAGAAGAAGCTTCTAAGTTGATGCAATAGCCAGTAAGATAGAGTACAATTCAAGTTTTAGTTATCGATTTTTGACTTTTTAGTCGGCTTTAGTGTTTTGGTCATGAGCTAGGACCCTACGATTTTGCATGAAGGGAGGACTATCATCCGAGTTGCACGGGAGAATGTGAAAAGTGTTCATATGTAGTAAAAACCCGAGAAATCCGCCCGTTTTCGTCAATTGCCATCAACTCGACTTAGCACCATAGTAGAACACAGAAGAAGCTTCTAAGTTGATGTAGTAGGCAGTAAGATAGATTACAATTCAAGTTTTAGTTATCGATTATTGTCATTTTAGCCGGCTTTGGTGTCTTGGTCATGAGCTAGGACCTTAAGATATTGCATGAAGGGAGGACTTGCATCCGCGTTGCACGGGAGAATGTGAAAAGTGTTCATATGTAGTAAAAACCTGTGAAATCCGCCCGTTTTCGTAATTTCCTATCGAATCGACTTAATGCCAGATCGTCATATTAGCCGCTCGTCTCTCTGAAACGGTTACATTATTCGTGTGCAAAGCTGTGTCGCGTGCTGCGGAATGCGGAGACACTAAAAGCACCATAGGAGAACACAGAAGAAGCTTTTAACTTGATGTAATAGCCAGTAAGATAGTGTACAATTCAAGTTTTAGTTATCGATTTTTGACTTTTTAGCCGGCTTTGGTAACTTGGTCATGAGCTAGGACCTTAAGATTTTGCATGAAGAGAGGACTATTATCCGAATTGCTCGGAAGAATGTGAAAAGTGTTAATATGTAGTATAAACCCGAGAAATCCGCCCGTATTCGTCATTTGCTATCGAATCGACTTAATGCCAGATCGTCATATTGGCCGTTCTTCTTTCTGAAACGGTTACATTAATGGTGTGCAAAGCTGTTTCGCATGCTGCGGATAGCGGAGACACTAAAAGCACCATAGTAGATCACAGACGAAGCTGTTAACTTGATGTAATAGCCAGTAAGATAGAGTACAATTCAAGTTTTAGTTATCGATTTTTGACATTTAGTCGGCTTTGGTGTCTTGGTCATTAGCTAGGACCTTAAGATTTTGCATGAAGGGAGGACTAGCATCCGCGGTGCACGGGAGAATGTAAAAAGTGTTCATATGTGGTAATCACCTGATAAATCTGCCCGTTTTCTTCAATTGATATCGAATCGACTTGATGCCAGATCGTCATATTGGCCGCTCTTCTCTCTGAAAAGGTAATATTTATCGTGTGCAAAGCTGTGTCGCTTGCTGCGGAATGCGGAGACACTAAAAGTGCCATAGTAGACCACAGAAGGAGCTGTTAACTTGATGTAATAGCCAGTAAGGTATAGTAGAATTCAAGTTTTAGTTATCGATTTTTGACTTTTTAGCAGGCTTTGGTGTCTTGGTCATGAGCTAGGACCTTAAGATAATGCATGAAGGGAGGACTAGCATCCGCGTTGCACGGGAGAATGTGAAAAGTGTTCATATGTAGTAAAAACCTAAGAAATCCGCCCGTTTTGGTCATTTGCTATCGAATCGACTTAACGCCAGATCGCCATATTGGCCGCTCTTCCCAATGAAACGGTTACATTTATCGTGTGCAAAGCTGTGTCGCGTGCTGCGGAATGCGGAGACACTAAAACCACCATAGTAGAACACAGAAGAAGCTTCTAAGTTGACGTAATAGCCAGTAAGATAGAGTATAATTCAAGTTTAAGTAATAGATTTTTGACTTTTTAGCTGGCTTTGGTGTCTTGGTCATGAGCTAGGACCTTAAGATTTTGCATGAAGGGAGGACTTGCATCCGCGTTGCACGGGAGAATGTGAAAAGTGTACATATGTTGTAAGAACCTGTGAAATCCGCCCGTTTTCATCAATTGCTATCGAATTGACTTGATGCCACATCGCCATATTGGCCGCTCTTCTCTCTAAAAAGGTACCATTTATCGTGTGCAACGCTGTGTCGCTTGCTGCGGAATGCGGAGACACTAAAACCACCATAGTAGAACACAGAAGAAGCTTCAAAGTTGATGTAATAGCCAGTAAGATAGTGTACAATTCAAGTTTTAGTTACCGATTTTTGACTATTTAGCGGGCTTTGGTGTCTTCGTCATGATCTAGGACCTTACGATTTTGCATTAAGTGAGGTCTAGCACCCACGTTGCATGGGAGAAAGTGAAAATTTTTCATATGTAGTAAAAACTGAGAAATCCGCACGTTTTCGTCATTTGCTATCGAATTAACTTCAAGCCAGATCGCACATTTGCCGCTCTTCTCTCTGAAACTATTATATTTATCGTGTGCAAAGCTATGTCGCGTTCTGCGGTCAGCGGAGACACTATACACACCATAGTAGAACACAGAAGAAGCTTCTAAGTTGATGTAATAGGCAGTAAGATAGCGTACAATTCAAGTTTTAGTTATCGATTTTTGACTTTTTAACCGGCTTTGGTGTCTTCGTCATGAGCTACGACCTTGAGATATTGCATGAAGGGACTGCTAGTACCCGCGTTGCAGGGGAGAATGTGAAAAGTGTTCATATGTAGTAAAAACCTAAGAAATCCGCCCGTTATCGTCCTTTGCTATCGAATCGACTTAAAGCCAGATCGCCATATTGGCCGCTCTTCCCAACGAAACGGTACATTCATCGTGTGCAAAGCTGTGTCGCGTGCTGCGGTATGCGGAGACACTAAAACCACCATAGTAGAACACAGAAGAAACTTCTAAGTTGATGTAATAGCCAGTACGATAGAGTATAATTCAAGTTTTTGTAATCGATTTTTGACTTTTTAGCCGGCTTTGGTGTCTTGGTCATGAGCTAGGACCTTAAGATTTTGCATGAAGGGAGGACTAGCACCCGCGTTGCACGGGAGAATGTGATAAGTGTTCACATGTAGTAAAAACCTGACAAATCCGATCGTTTTCGTCGTTTGCTATCGAATCGATTTAATGCCAGATAGTCATATTGGCAGCTCTTCTCTCTGAAACGGTTGCATTATTCGTGTGCAAAGCTGTGTCGCGTGCTGCGGAATGCGGAGACACTAAAAGCACCATAGGAGAACACAGAAAAAGCTTTTAACTTGATGTAATAACCAGTAAGATAGTGTACAATTCAAGTTTTAGTTATCGATTTTTGACTTTTTAGCCGGCTTTGGTAACTTGGTCATGAGGTAGGACCTTAAGATTTTGCATGAAGGGAGGACTATTATCCGAATTGCTCGGAAGAGTGTGAAAAGTGTTCATATGTAGTAAAAACCCGAGAAATCCGCCCGTATTCGTCATTAGCTATCGAATCGACTTAATGCCAGATCGTCATATTGGCCGTTCTTCTTTCTGAAACGGTTACATTTATGGTGTGCAAAGCTGTTTCGCTTGCTGCGGAAAGCGGAGACACTAAAAGCACCATAGTAGAACACAGACGAAGCTGTTAACTTGATGTAATAGCCAGTAAGATAGAGTACAATTCAAGTTTTAGTTATCGATTTTTGACATTTAGTCGGCTTTGGTGTCTTGGTCATTAGCTAGGACCTTAAGATTTTGCATGAAGGGAGGACTAGCATCCGCGGTGCACGGGAGAATGTAAAAAGTGTTCATATGTGGTAATCACCTGATAAATCTGCCCGTTTTCTTCAATTGATATCGAATCGACTTGATGCCAGATCGTCATATTGGCCGCTCTTCTCTCTGAAAAGGTAATATTTATCGTGTGCAAAGCTGTGTCGCTTGCTGCGGAATGCGGAGACACTAAAAGTGCCATAGTAGAACACAGAAGGAGCTGTTAACTTGATGTAATAGCCAGTAAGGTAGAGTAGAATTCAAGTTTTAGTTATCGATTTTTGACTTTTTAGCAGGTTTTGGTGTCTTGGTCATGAGCTAGGACCTTAAGATATTGCATGAAGTGACTACTAGCACCCGCGTTGCACGGGAAAATGTGAAAAGTGTTCATATGTAGTAAAAACCTAAGAAATCCGCCCGTTATCGTCATTTGCTATCGAATCGACTTAATGCCAGATCGTCATATTGGCCGCTCTTCTCTCTGAAACGGTACATTTATCGTGTGCAAAGCTGTGTCGCGTGCTGCGGAATGCGGAGACACTAAAAGCACCACAGTAGACCACAGAAGAAGCTTTTAAGTTTATGTAATAGCCAGTTAGATAGAGTACAATTCAAGTTTTAGTTGTCGATTTTTAACATTTATTCGGCTTTCGTGTCTTGGTCATTAGCTAGGCCCTTTAGATTTCGCATGAAGGGAGGACTAGCGTCGGCGTTGCACGAGAGAATGTGAAAAGTGTTCATATGTAGTAAAAACCTCAGAAATCCGATCATTTTCGTCATTTGCTATCGAATCGATTTAATGCCAGATCGTCATATTGGCCGCTCTTCTCTCTGAAACGATAACATTTATCGTGTACAAAGTTGTGTCGCGTGCTGAGGAATGCCGAGACACTAAAAGCACCATAGTAGAACACAGAAGAAGGTTCTAAGCTGATGTAACAGCCAGTAAGATAGAGTACAATTCTATTTTTAGTTATCGATTTTTAACTTTTTAGCCGGCTTTGGTGACTTGTTCATGAGCTAGGACCTTAAGATTTTGCATGAAAGGTGGACTAGCAACCGAGTTGCACGGAGAATGTGAAAAGTGTTCATATGTAGTAAAAACCCGAGACATTAGGCCGTTTTCGTCATTTGCTATAGAATCGACTTAGCACCATAGTAGAACACAGAAGAAGCTTCTAAGTTGATGTAATAGGCAGTAAGATAGAGTACAATTCAAGTTTTAGTTATCGATTATTGACTTTTTAGCCGGCTTTGGTGTCTTGGTCATGAGCTAGGACCTTTAGATTTTGCATGAAGGTAGGACTAGCATCCGCGTTGCACGGGAGAATGTGAAAAGTGTTCATATGAAGTAAAAACCTCACAAAACCGCCCGTTTTCGTCATTTACTATCGAATCGATTTAATGCCAGAACGTCATATTGGTGGCTCTTTTCTCTGAAACGGTTACATTTATGGTGTGCAAAGCTGTGTCGCATGCTGCGGAAAGCGGAGACACTAAAAGCACCATAGTAGATAGAACACAGAGGAAGCTGTTAACTTGATGTAATAGCCAGTAAGATAGAGTACAATTCAAGTTTTAGTTATCGATTTTTGATATTTAGTCGGCCTTTTGTGTCTTGGCCATTAGCTAGGACCTTAAGATTTTCCATGAAGGGAGGACTAGCATCCGAGTTGCACGTGAGAATGTGAAAAGTGTTCATATGTTGTAAAATCCCGAGAAATCCGCCCGTTTTCGTCATTTGCTATCGAATCGACTTAATGCCAGATCGCCATATTGGCCGCTCTTCCCAATGAAATGGTTACATTTATCGTGTGCAAAGCTGTGTCGCGTGCTGCGGAATGCGGAGACACTAAAACCACCAAAGTAGAACACAGAGGAAGCTTCTAAGTTGATGTAATAGCCAGTAAGATAGAGTATAATTCAAGTTTTAGTAATCGATTTTTGACTTTTTCGCCGTCTTTGGTGTCTTCTTCATGAGCTAGGACCTTACGATTTTGCATGAAGGGAGGACTAGCATTCGCGTTGCACGGGAGAATGTTAAAAGTATTCATATGTAGTAAAAACCCGAGACATTCGGCCGTTTTCTTCCTTTGCCATAGAATCGACTTAGCATCATAGTAGAACACAGAAGAAGCTTCTAAGTTGATGTAATAGGCAGTAAGGTAGAGTACAATTCAAGTTTTAGTTATCGATTTTTTACTTTTTAGCCGGCTTTGGTGTCTTGGTCATGAGCTAGGACCTTTAGATTTTGCACGAATGTAGGACTAGCATCCGCGTTGCACGGGAAAATGTGAAAAGTGTTCATATGTAGTAAAAACCTGACAAAACCGCCCGTTTTCTTCATTTACTATCGAATCGATTTAATGCCAGAACGTCATATTGGTGGCTCTTTTCTCTGAAACGGTTACATTTATTATGTGCAAAGCTGTGTCGCGTGCTGCGGAATGCGGAGACACTAAAAGCACCATCGTAGAACACAGAAGAAGCTTCTAAGCTGATGTAAATGCCAGTAAGATAGAGTACAATTTAAGTTTTAGTTATCGATTTTTGACTTTTTATCCGTCTTTGGTGTCTTGTCATGAGCTAGGACCTTAAGATTTTGCTTGAAGGGAGGACTAGCATCCGAGTTGCACGGGAGAATGTGAAAAGTGTTCATATGTAGAAAAAACCCGAGAAATCTGCCCGTTTTCATCAATTGCTATCGAATCGACTTGATGCCATTTCGTCATATTGGGCGCTCTTCTCTCTGAAAAGGTGACATTTATCGTGTGCAAAACTGTGTCGCTTGCTGCGGAATGCGGAGACACTAAAACCACCATAGTAGAACACAGAAGAAGCTTCTAAGTTGATGTAATAGCCAGTAAGATAGAGTACAATTCAAGTTATAGTTATCGATTTTTGACTTTTTTGCCGGCTTTAGTGTCTTGGTCATGAGCTAGGACCTTACGATTTTGCATGAAGGGAGGACTAGCATCGGCGTTGCACGGGAGAATGTGAAAAGTGTTCATATTTAGTAAAAACCTGACAAAACTGCCCGTTAATTTGCTATCGAATCGACTTAATGCCAGATCGTCATGTTGGCCGCTCTTCTCCTTGAAACGGTTACATTTATCGTGTGCAAAGCAATGTCGCGTGCTGCGGAATGCGGAGACACTAAAAGCATTATAGTAGAACACAGAAGAAGGTTCTAAGCTGATGTAATAGCAAGTAAGATAGAGTACAATTTAAGTTATAGTTATCGATTTTTGACTTTTTTGCCGGCTTTAGTGTCTTGGGCATGAGCTAGGACCTTACGATTTTGCATGAAGGGAGGACTAGCATCGACGTTGCACGGGAGAATGTGAAAAGTGTTCATATTTAGTAAAAACCTGACAAAACTACCCGTTTTCGTAATTTGCTATCGAATCGACTTAATGCCAGATCGTCATATTGGCCGCTCTTCTCCTTGAAACGGTTACATTTATCGTGTGCAAAGCAATGTCGCGTGCTGCGGAATGCGGAGACACTAAAAGCATTATAGTAGAACACAGAAGAAGCTTCTAAGCTGATGTAACAGCAAGTAAGATAGAGTACAATTCAAGTTATAGTAATCGATTTTTGATTTTTAGCCAGCTTTGGTGTCCTGTTCATGAGCTAGGACCTTAAGATTTTCCATGAAGGGAGGACTAGCATCCGAGTTGCACGTGAGAATGTGAAAAGTGTTCATATGTTGTAAAATCCCGAGAAATCCGCCCGTTTTCGTCATTTGCTATCGAATCGATTTAGCACCATAGTAGAACACAGAAGAAGCTTCTAAGTTAATGTAATAGGCAGTAAGGTAGAGTTCAATTCAAGTTTTAGTTAACGATTAATGACTATTTAGCCGGCTTTGGTATCTTGGTAATGAGCTAGGACCTTAAGATTTTGCATGAAGGGAGGACTAGCAGTGTATTTATTTATTTAATTAGCTTAGGAAAAGCATATGTTTTGAAAACATAAAATTAGAAGTTTAACTCTTCTATTAACTTTTCTCAAAAAATTTCACTAAACAAATGAGATAAATAAAATCTTTAAACCAACAATGAAAATAAAAAAATTTAAAGATAAAGGTAATAAACTTTTTCAAGCTAAGTACATTAATTTATCATAACGAAACCGTGTAATGTTCCACGAACCGAAATAAAACCAAAAGATATAATAGCAAGCTTAATAAAAAATATAAAAGAATAAAAATCACCGCCTAAAAAAATTAAAGCCAATAATATTCTTATGAAAACAATTGTAGTATATTCAGCTAAAAAAATTAAAGTAAAACCACCCGCACCATATTCAATATTAAATCCGGAAACTAACTCAGATTCCCCTTCAGCAAAATCAAAAGGAGTACGATTAGTTTCAGCTAAACAAGAAGCAAAACAGGCTAAAGCTAAAGGAAAAGAAATAATAATAAACCAACAATAAAGCTGATAGTTTATAAAATCAAACATATTAAAACTACCAATTAAAATAATTAAAGATAATAAAATTAAAGCTAAACTAACTTCATAAGAAATTGTTTGAGCAACAGAACGAAGAGAACCTAATAATGAATAATTTGAATTAGAAGATCAACCAGCAATCATAACAGTATAAACACTTAATCTAGTACAACATAAAAAAAATAAAAATCCATAAGAAAAAGAACACATATAAGTTAAATAAGGAAAAATTACTCAAACGGCTAAAGAAATCATTAAATTAAAAACAGGGGAAAAATAATAAAGTAGGTAATTAGATATAATAGGAATTGGCTGCTCCTTACAAATTAACTTAATAGCATCTCTAAATGGCTGAGGAATTCCAACAAAACCTACCTTATTTGGACCCTTTCGGACCTACCTAAAACCTTACGCTCTAATAAAGTTAAAAAAGCAACACTAATTGAAACACAAATAACCAATAAAAGAAAATTCAAAATAAATATAAATAAATCATAAAGTATCAATACTACTTGTAGAAAAAATGTATGTAAATGAATTCTAAACTCAACACATTAATCTGTCAAAATAGTAAATAAATTAATATTAATCAATATAACAAAAAATATTTTAACCATATGGTCCTTTCGTACTAATATGGATTAATAATCTTAGGATAGAAACCGACCTGGCTCACGCCGTTCTGAACTCAGATCATGTAAGAATTTAAAGGTCGAACAGACCTAATCATTGGGCTCCTGCACCCAAAATTTTTCTTAATCCAACATCGAGGTCGCAATCTGCTTTGTCGATATGAGCTCTCAAAAACAATTACGCTGTTATCCCTAAGGTAAATTAATCTTATGATCATAAATTATGGATCACAATAACAAACATAAATAAATGATATAATAATGAAGAGTTTATCTATTCCTCATGTCACCCCAACAAAACATCATCATTAAATATAGAAAGACAAACAAAAAACTATATAAAAGTAAAATGTCAAGCTCTATAGGGTCTTCTCGTCCTAAAGAAGAATGTAAGCCTTTTGACTCAAAATTTAAATTCAAAAATTTATTAAGAGACAGTTTATTTCTCGTCAAGCCATTCATTCCATCACTAATTAAGAGACTAATGATTATTCTACCTTTGCACGGTCAAAATACCGCGGCTCTTTAAAAATACGCTCAGTGAGCAGGCCAGACCTGAAAGTATTAACAAGAGGACATGTTTTTGATAAACAGGCAGAAATCAATTTTGCCTAGTTCCTTATAATAAGTTCACAAGGTAAAAATTTTATACAAATAAATATACTAATTCTATTATTATTACAAAAAATTTAATATTAAATTAATAATCATAATAGAAAACCTAAAATATTTATAAAATCAAAATAAAAAATAATGAACTAAGACGTAATTCTAAGGATAGCTGGTTTAAAGCTTACTATTATATTTCTATAAAATAAATTATAGGTTATTAACTTTAAAGCTTATCCCTTAAAGAATAAATAAGTTAATATTTTTACTTAAAAAATTAAATAAAAACAAATAACTTTAAAAAATTAAATTTTTTCTTAAGAAGCTAGATATCTTGGGAAACGATTAACATCTCATATCTACAAATATTTTAATAATAATTATGATACATTAACTATAAATTATTTATAAATCAACGCAAATCGAGACAAGTAAAATAAATACTAAACTTTTGATAAACCCTGATACAAAAGGTACAATAAATAAAATCTACTTAAAAATATTTAAAATAATATTTAATAAAACACTTACATTACCAATACACTATAATTTAAAATATCAAATCTATAAAATATACTAAGACAAAATCCAATAAAATTATTTATATTAAATAATTAACTAAACAAAAAATAAATATAATAAAATAAATAATCAAGATATCCTGATTTGCACAGAAAAATTTTCAGTGTAAATGAAACACTTTACTAATAAGTTATACCTTGAAACTCTTCCTAGATACACTTTCCAGTTCATCTACTATGTTACGACTTATCTCACCTAAATTGAAGCTACTTTAAAATAATAGATAATCAAGCTGCACCTTGACCTGAAATGTTTTATAATTATAAATCTTGAGAATTATAACTCTAAAAAGATTCTCTGATAACGGAGATATACAAACAAATAAATTAAGTAGAGTAAATCGTGTATTATCAATAACGGGGTAGGTTCCTCTGAATGGAATGAGATACCGCCTAATTCTTTGGGTTTAAAGACCTTAACTAATAGTACCCTGGTAAATATAATTAACATTTAAAATAATAGGGTATCTAATCCTAGTTTATTATTTAATTTTCACAGATTCATAAAAAGGGCCACAAATAAATTTTAACATTTCACCTTACAAATTTATATTTCAACCCTAATAGTATAAACAACTGTTTTAACCAATAATATTCACTTGTATCAATCGTATAACCGCGACTGCTGGCACGAATTATGCCGATACTAAATCAATTGCTAAATCCAAAATCACTTGATAATTAAATCAAAATACTGCAAAAAGAACATTTACTCTAACAAAACTTACATATAATACAAAGAAAAAGTGAATAAACAAGCAAGAATAAAACTTTTATGAATAAAAAATATGAAATTTTTAAATTTATTAAATCAAGAAAAAATTAAAGATTCAAATATTTAAAGAAAAAAAAAGAAAAACACCACAAACATTTACAAAAAAAAAAAGAAACACACCCCCGTATGACCGCAACAACTTCTCTATTATATATAATTAAAGATTAATATGGAACATGTATAGCACTAAATGTATTATATTCTTTCTTATTTAATCTTTCTTTTCACTAATAAATGAAGAAAGATTAAATAATATAATAAATATATTTTATACAATTATGCAATTTAATATAATATGTTATTAATATTCATTCCTTTTTTTATATTAAGTTAATTTATGTATTTATTAGTTAAATAATATAATAATGAATAGTTTATATTAATTATATTATTATAATTAATAAAATTATCTATATTAATTATTATATTTTATATTTAAAATTAATAATTTTATTTATTATATCCAATTATAATAATATTAAATATTAATTTACATATTATTATATATATTATATTATAATAACCTATTTTAAGCTAAAAACATAAGTAGCTATAATCTTAGGTAAATAAATGTATTACAATAATCTATTAATAATAATATAATAAACTTATAATTTTTTAAATTTAGTTAAATGTAATATATTAATATAAATTATTTATTGTATATATATATATATATATATATATATATATATATATATATATATATATATATATATATATATATATATATATATATACTGCAAAAAGAACATTTACTCTAACAAAACTTACATATAATACAAAGAAAAAGTGAATAAACATATATATATATATATATATATATATATATATATTGAAAGAATAAAAAAGAGCAGGATAAATTAATCCTAATTAAACAAAATAATACATAAAAGAATTTCAAAAAAACTTTTTATTTATAAATTAAATAAATGAATTGCCTGATTAAAGGGTTACCTTGATAGGGTAAATAAATTAAATAAAATTACCTTCATTAAAATTACATAAGATTAAACAACCTCCTTCAGTATCAAAAACTAACGTGCATTGTGCACCTTAATGTAAAAAGGTAAGCTAAACAAGCTAATGGGTTCATACCCCACTTATAGAGGTATCAACCCTCTCCTTTTTAATTACCAACAACTCTACAATACTTCTCTTCCTATCAACATTAATGATAGGAACGATCCTGTCCATTTCATCAAATTCCTGATTTGGGGTTTGAATAGGACTTGAGATCAACTTACTTTCATTTATTCCGCTCCTAACAAGAAATAAAAATATAATAATAATCGAATCATCAATTAAATATTTTATTGTCCAAGCAATAGCATCGACAATACTATTATTTTCAATTTTGCTGATTCAAATAAAATATCCCATGGGATGGGAAACAGAATTTATCCCATCAATAATAATTAGATCTAGATTATTATTAAAGATTGGAGCTGCACCTTTCCATTTCTGATTTCCAGAAGTAATAGGAGCCTCAAGATGAAATAATTGTTTAACATTAATAACATGACAAAAAATCGCCCCAATAATGGTCTTATCCTATTGTATTCAATTAAGAACTTTCATTTGAACAATTATTATCTTAAGAATTATTATTGGGGCAATAGGAGGTTTAAATCAAACATCCCTACGACAACTTTTAGCATATTCATCAATTAGACACCTAGGTTGAATAATTAGATCATTAACACTCAGAGAAAACATCTGAGAACTAAACTTCATTATTTACTCACTATTAAGATTAATTATAGTTTTATTATTTAAGCAAATAAATTTATTTTTCATAAATCAAATTTATTCAGCCAGAAATATAAAAACCGAAATTAAATTCATAATATTTTTATCTTTACTATCTTTAGGTGGCCTACCACCATTCCTTGGATTCTTACCAAAATGAATTGTAATACAATCGTTAATAGAAAACAATATAACAACTATTATAACTATTATAGTCGTATTAACTACAATTACACTCTACTATTATATACGTATTAGATTCTCAGCTCTAATTATATCTTACACAGAAAGTTCGTGATCTATAAAGATAAAGTCCCAAAAATCAAGAATTATTCTTCCTATAACAGTAATAATTTCAACAATAGGATTGATTTCAACATCAACCTTAATTTCATTATACTAAGGACTTAAGTTAATCAAACTAATAACCTTCAAAGTTATAATTAAAAGAATAATGTTTTAGGCCTTAGTAAAATTTTACACCTCTAGAATTGCATTCTAGAATCATAATTGAATATAAGACCTAAATATGGTAAGAGAGAAAACATCTCATAAGTAGATTTACAGTCTACCACATAAAATTCAGCCATCTTACCACAAAAATGATTATTTTCAACAAACCATAAGGACATTGGTACTTTATACTTCCTGTTTGGAGCATGAGCAGGAATAGTAGGAACATCAATAAGAATACTTATTCGTGCTGAACTTGGTCAACCCGGATCTCTAATTGGGGATGACCAGATTTATAATGTTATTATTACAGCTCACGCAGTCGTAATAATTTTATTTATAGTAATACCTATTATAATTGGTGGATTTGGTAATTGACTTGTTCCACTAATAATTGGTGCACCAGAAATAGCATTTCCACGAATAAATAATATAAGTTTTTGATTACTACCACCTTCACTAACCCTTCTTCTTACATCTTCTATAGTAGATAATGGTGCTGGTACAGGATGAACAGTTTACCCTCTTCTAGCAGGAGCTATTGCACACGGGGGTGCATCTGTAGATCTAGCTATTTTTTCATTACACTTAGCAGGTGTATTCTATTCTTGGTGCAGTGAATTTCATTACAACAGCAATTAATATACGATCAGAAAGTATAACTTTACATCAAACACCTTTATTTGTATGATCTGTAGCTATTACAGCATTACTTCTCCTTCTTTCACTTCCAGTTTTAGCAGGAGCTATTACTATATCATTAACAGACCGAAATTTAAATAGATCATTCTTTGACCCTGCAGGAGGGTGTGACCCAATTCTATATCAACATCTATTTTGATTCTTTGGACACCCAGAAGTTTATATTTTAATTCTACCGGGGTTTGGAATTATTTCACACATTGTATGTCAAGAAAGAGGAAAAATTGAATCATTTGGAACATTAGGTATGATTTATACTATACTATCAATTGGACTAATAGGATTTATTGTATGAGCACATCATATATTTACAGTAGGAATGGATGTTGACACACGAGCATATTTTACATCAGCAACAATAATTATTGCTGTACCTACAGGAATTAAGGTATTTAGATGATTAGCTACATTATATGGAACTAAATTCAAGTTCAATCCACCATTATTATGAGCTCTAGGATTTATTTTCCTATTTACAATTGGTGGATTAACGGTATTAGTATTAGCAAATTCATCACTTGATATTGTATTACATGATACATATTATGTAGTAGCCCACTTTCATTATGTATTATCTATAGGAGCAGTATTTGCAATTATAGGAGGTGTTATTCAATGATATCCACTATTTACAGGATTAACTATAAATAATACATGATTAAAAATCCAATTTACAATTATATTCATTGGAGTAAACTTAACATTCTTTCCCCAACACTTCTTAGGATTTGCAGGAAGACCTCGACGATACTCAGACTACCCAGACGCATATACATCATGAAATGTAGTATCAAGAATTGGGTCTACAATTTCTATTGAAGGAATTATTATATTCATTGTAATTATATGAGAAAGAATGGTTACAAACCGAGCAATTATATTTAGAGCTAACATAAGAAGATCAACAGAATGACTACAAAATAACCCTCCTGCAGAACATAGTTACTCAGAATTACCATTAATCTCTAGATTCTTATATGGCAGATTAGTGCAGTAGATTTAAGCTCTACAAATAAAGGTTTGACCTTTTATTAGAAGATATTCATAATGGCAACATGATCAAATTTATCTCTTCAAGGTGGAGCTTCACCATTAATGGAGCAACTATCATTCTTTCATGATCATACTATGGTTGTATTATTATTAATTACAGTAATTGTAGGTTATGCCTTAAGTTATATATTATTTATTGCCTATACTAACCGTAATATACTCCATGGACACTTAACTGAAACAATCTGAACAGCTTTACCAGCAATTACATTAATTTTTATTGCCCTTCCATCATTATGACTATTATATTTACTTGATGATTCAGTAGATGCAATAATTACAATTAAAAAAATTGGATGACAATGATATTGAAGATATGAATATTCAGACTTTATAGACGTAGAATTTGACACTTACATAACACCAGAACAAGACTTAGAAAATGATGGATTTCGACTGCTAGATGTAGATAACCGAACAATCCTACCAATAAATACAGAAGTACGAGTATTAACAAGAGCATCAGATGTTCTACACTCATGAGCAGTTCCTGCATTAGAGGTTAAAATTGATGCAACGCCAGGTCGGTTAAATCAAGGAACATTCACAATAAATCGACCTGGATTATTCTTTGGACAATGCTCAGAAATCTGTGGAGCAAACCACAGATTTATACCAATTGTAATTGAAAGAACTTCAGTAAATTTATTTATTAAGTGATTATCTAAGATAATTTAAGGAGTTAGTTAAAATAAATAACATTAGAGTACAATCTAAAGCAACTAAACAAGATTAGTACACCTTGAATTTCATCAGATGACTGAAAGTAAGTAATGGTCTCTTTAACCAAATAATAGTAAATTAACGACTACTTCTGATGAGGAAATTATATCCAAATCCCTCAAATATCCCCTCTTATATGTTTCTCACTATTCATTATATTTTCAGCTCCATTAATCTTGTTTAATCAAATAAACTTCTTCTCATTTAAGCCTAACCTTATTAAAAGAGCAGAAAAAGGAACAATCGAAATAAAAAACTTAAATTGAAAATGATAACAAATTTATTCTCAACATTTGACCCATCAACTAACATCTTTAATTTATCATTAAATTGAACTAGAACATTTCTAGGACTATTATTAATCCCATCACTATTTTGACTTACACCATCACGAATTAACATTATATGAAATAAACTAAATTTAACCTTACATAATGAATTTAAAACACTACTTGGACCAAAATCATTTAATGGAACAACATTCATTTTCATCTCAATTTTTAATATAATATTATTTAACAATTTTATAGGATTATTCCCTTATATTTTTACTAGAACAAGACATTTAGCATTAACATTTGCAATTTCCCTACCTATATGACTAAGATTTATATTATTTGGATGAATTAATCATACTAATCATATATTTCACACCTTGTACCACAAGGTACACCGCCTGCATTAATATCATTTATAGTACTAATTGAAACAATTAGTAATGTCATTCGACCAGGTACATTAGCAGTACGGTTAGCAGCAAATATAATAGCAGGACACTTATTATTAACCTTATTAGGAAACACAGGACCATCTATAGCAATAAACTTAATCTCATTACTAATTATTGGACAAATACTTCTATTAATTCTAGAATCAGCAGTAGCAATAATTCAAGCCTATGTTTTCTCAATTTTAAGAACTCTATATTCTAGAGAAGTATATTAAACCTATGTTAACAACTCACTCAAACCACCCATTCCACTTAGTAGACTATAGACCTTGACCACTAACAGGTGCAATTGGAGCAATAGTCCTAGTATCAGGACTAGCAAAATGATTCCACCTATTTAACATTAACTTATTCATAATTGGATTTGGAATTACCCTACTAACCATAATTCAATGTTTACGAGATGTAGTACGAGAAGGAACATATCAAGGATTACATACAGGATTTGTATCAATTGGATTACGATGAGGAATAATTTTATTTATTGCATCAGAGGTATTATTTTTCGTTTCTTTTTTTGAGCATTCTTTAGAAGAAGATTAGCACCAACAATTGAACTAGGAATATTATGACCTCCAATAGGAATTCAACCCTTCAACCCTATACAAATTCTATTACTTAATACAGCTATTCTTTTAGCATCAGGAGTAACAGTAACATGAGCACATCATAGTTTAATAGAATCTAATCATACTCAAGCACTACAAGGATTATTCTTCACAGTGTTATTAGGACTATACTTTACAATACTTCAAGCATATGAATATTGAGAAGCACCTTTTACCATTGCAGATGCAGTTTATGGATCAACATTCTTTGTTGCAACAGGATTCCATGGTTTACACGTAATTATTGGGACAATCTTTTTATCAACATGTCTACTTCGACACTCAATAAATCAATTCTCATCAAGACACCACTTTGGATTTGAAGCAGCAGCATGATACTGACACTTCGTAGATGTAGTATGATTATTCTTATATATCTCTATTTATTGATGAGGTAGATAATTTTTTTTCTAGTATAAATAGTACATTTGACTTCCAATCAGAAAGCTTGATATAAATCAAGAAAAACAATTCTAATTTTATCTACAAGAGTTTTCATTAGATATATTATTCCAATAACTGTTATAATCCTGGCAACAACATTATCAAAAAAATTAATTAATGATCGAGAAAAAAGATCACCATTTGAATGTGGGTATGATCCAAAAAGATCAGCATGAATACCATTCTCACTACGATTCTTCCTAATCGCAGTAATCTTTTTAATTTTTGATGTAGAAATTGCACTAATTCTACCAATTGTAATTATTTTTAAAACATCAGACATTATAATCTGAATAGTATCAACAATATTTTTTATTCTAGTACTACTAGGTGGATTATACCATGAATGAAATCAAGGAGCATTACAATGAGCAGAATAAAGGGTTGTAGTTAAACATAACATTTGGGTTGCATTCAAAAAGTATTGATATTATCAATCAACCTTAAATAGAATAAGAAGCGAAATATTGCAGTCAGTTTCGACCTGGAAGATTGGTATGTACTACCCTTATTCTTATTAATTGAAGCCAAAAAGAGGCGTATTACTGTTCATAATATAATTGAACTATAATAGTTCCAATTAAGGAAATTTAAAGCCAATATGAAAGCTGCTAACTTTTTATATTAGCGGTTAAACTCCGTTAACATTTCTAAAATTTATATAGTTTAAATAAAACATTACATTTTCACTGTAAAAATAATATATCTATATTTATAAATACCTAAAAGTAAAAATACTTCCTTAACATCTTCAGTGTCACGCTCTAATTATAAGCTATTTAAGTAAACGAAAAATAATATTACCAAAATAAATATTCAAAAAATAAAAGTTAAAAGATAAATCTTGAAATTAGAATCATATCAACCTTGAATATAACCAATTAAATAAATAAATAATCTATATAATCCTTGACCACCAAGTAATTCACCTCAACCATAATCAAATGACTTAGATGAATAATAACCTATTTTTAAAGGAATATATCTAATAAAATTAGTTGAAAGAAAAGGTATAAATCATATAGAACCGGCAAATCTGACAAAAGAAAGTATACTTAAAGAAAATAAATTATGAGAAAAATCAAAATTAGAAATAAGATAACCTAAATAAGCACCTAAAATAACAACTGTAATAGTTAAAAACTTTAAATAATAAGGTAAAGCAATCACATGAGGAATAGGAAAAATTAATCAAGATAAAAGACTACCACCAAAAACAGCAACAAACAATAGACCAATTATTCCAAACGAAATAGAATAACCCTTATCATCAAAAGAAAATCTGGAATAAAAATTATTATCACCAGATATTGAATAATAAAACAAACGAAAAGAATAAGAAGCATTTAAACCAGTAGAAAAAAAATAAAGAAAAAATTAAACAATTAATTCATCTAAAACAAACCATCTCAAGAATTAAATCCTTTGAATAAAATCCAGCTAAAAAAGGTATACCACACAAAGATAAACTAGAAACATTAAAACAAACTGAAGTTAAAGGTATGAAATTAACAATTGATCCTATAAAACGAATATCCTGAGAATCCTTTAAATTATTAATTATTGAACCTGCACATATAAATAATAATGCCTTAAATAAAGCATGAGCCAATAAATGAAAATATGCAAGCTTTGGATAACCCATAGCTAAAATTCTTATTATTAAACCAAGTTGTCTTAAAGTAGAAAGAGCAATAATCTTCTTCAAATCAAATTCAAAATTAGCGCCCAATCCAGCCATAAATATAGTTATACAACCAATTAAAAGTAAAAATCAAGCACAATTATAAGTATCTAATATTGGTCTAAAACGAATTAATAAATAAACACCAGCAGTAACAACAGTAGAAGAATGAACTAAAGCAGGGGTAGGAGCTGCTATAGCAGCAGGAAGTCATGAAGAAAAAGGAATTTGAGCTCTCTTAGTTACAGCTGCTAAAACAATTAATATAGTAACGAGCTTTATTTCAAAAGAATTAGAAATAAAATCATAATAATAAATATAATTTCAACCACCAAAATTTAACATTCATGCAATAGAAATCAAAATAGCAACATCACCAATACGATTAGAAAGTGCAGTTAATATACCCGCACTATAAGATTTTACATTTTGATAATAAATAACTAAACAATAAGAAACTAAACCTAAACCATCACAACCTAATAAAATTCTAATTAAATTAGGGCTAATAATTAAAAAACCTATAGAAAGAATAAATATTAAAACAATAATAATAAAATGATTTATATTCTTTTCACCAGACATATAATCCTCTCTATAATAAATAACCAAAGAAGAAATATATATAACAAAAGACATAAAAATAAGAGATATTCAATCCAAAATTAAAGTTATAACAACTATAGAACCATTTAAATTGAAAAGCTCTCACTCAACAAAAACTCTATAATCAATTATTAAATAATAATTACCTAAAATAAAAATTATAGTTCTCGAAAAAAACAAAGAAAAAAAACTCAAAGAACAAATAGAAAATAAATTCACGGCCTAAGATGAAAAAATCCATATCATTGATTCCACAAAACAAAATTTTTAATTAAAATACTTAAGCAAATTAAACAAAGAAATATTCACCCTTTAAACAGAGAATATTTAAAGGGAATCAATGCAAAAGTAAAAGATGATATTCACGAAAATAACCAAGAGAACAAGTATAAACACCAGAATAATAATTACCATGCTGAGAATAAGAATATATATACAAAGTATAAACAGCTCTAAAAAAAGATAAAAAAATCAAAGCAAAGAATCTAAAAGAAGATCAAGATAGAATTCTATTTAATAATCTAATTTCACCTACCAAATTTAAAGAAGGAGGAGCAGCCATCTTTGATGATCTTAAAAAAAATCATCATAAAGCCATTCTTGGTATCAAATTAATTATACCCTTGTTAATTAATAATCTTCGTCTACCTAAACGTTCATAAATAATATTAGATAAACAAAATAAACCAGAAGATCATAAACCATGACCGACCATTAGAGAAAGAGAACCTACACAACCTCACCAATTCATAGTCATCAATCCACCGATAACCATTCTTATATGAGCAACAGACGAATATGCAATTAAAGACTTTAAATCAACCTGACTAAAACAAATAAATCTTACAATAACACCTCCAGACAAACCTAAAGATAATCAAAAATAATTAAACTTTAAACCTAAATAAGAAATAACCTTTATAACACAAAAATACCATAACCACCTAACTTCAATAAAACACCAGCAAGAATCATTCTACCTGAAATGGGGGCCTCTACATGGGCCTTAGGAAGTCATAAATGGACCAAAAATATAGGTATCTTAACTAAAAAAGCCAAAATTATAAACACATAAAACATAAAATAATAAGAACCAAAATCAACTAATAAAGGAAAATATAATGTATTAGAAAAATCATAAACCTTAAATAAGATTAATAATAAAGGCAATCTAGCAACCAAAGTATAAAAAATTAAATAAACACCAGCCTGCAAACGCTCAGGCTTATAACCCCAACCCAAAATTAAAAGTAAAGTAGGAACTAATCTAACCTAAAAAAAAATATAAAAAGAAAGAAGACTTAATCTAGCAAATGAACAGTAAAGCATAATTATTAAAATTAAAACCATAAAAACAAAAAAATTAGAATGATATGAACTTAAATAAACTGAACCTCTAGCAGTGATTATTAAAGAACAAATCCAAAAACTAAGCAAAATTAAACTAAAAGAAAAATAATCAATACCAAAATAATATCTAATTATATTCAAATCAGCATATGAATAAACACAAATTATAAACACTAAACTTGACAGAAACATTAAAGAAAGAACCAACCATCAACAATTATTT
The DNA here is from genome assembly GCF_023897955.1 of Schistocerca gregaria. Lineage (NCBI taxonomy): Eukaryota > Metazoa > Arthropoda > Insecta > Orthoptera > Acrididae > Schistocerca > Schistocerca gregaria. The sequence goes on along the minus strand of NC_064923.1, from coordinate 24,864,965 downwards.
AATAAACAAAGAGGGATCAAAAAAATAGTTATAAATAAATACTTTAACATAAAGATAAACCAAAAGAATTAAAAAAATCATTACCATGAGAACGAATTATTGAAACTAAAATAGAAAGACCTAAAGCACCCTCACAAACAGAAAAAACGAAAAAAATTACAGGAAAAAAATATACACAATCAAACTGAATAAGAAAAACAATAACTAATATAAACAAAGAAAGAACAATATATTCTAATCTCAAAAGAACCATTAATAAATGTTTACGTTTAGAAGAAAAAACATAAACACCAGCAAAATAAATCAATAAAGAAGTAAAAATAGAGAATATAAACATTAGTTTTAATAGTTTAAAAAAAACGCCGGTCTTGTAAACCGGAAATAAGTCAAGCCCCCACTTTTAAAACTTCAGAGGTGGAAAAGCTTCCTTCATCGGTCCCCAAAACCGATGTTTTAAATAAACTAACCCATGAAATGATCAAAATAATAATTATATCATTATCAAATGTAATTAATATTAATTTTATTAAATTAAGACAGCCAATATCAATAATGCTTTTTATTATCCTCCAAAACTTCCTAGTTGGATTAATAACAGGAACAATAATAGAAAGATATTGATTATCATATATTTTATTTTTAACATTTCTTGGTGGTATATTAGTATTATTTATTTATATTACAAGAATTGCATCAAACGAAATATTTCAGCCTAAATCAGTTACTATAATTATTACATTAACAATGTGAGTATTTATCATATCAACATTAATTGTTGTTGTTGTTGTCTTCAGTCCTGAGACTGGTTTGATGCAGCTCTCCATGCTACTCTATCCTGTGCAAGCTGCTTCATCTCCCAGTACCTACTGCAACCTACATCCTTCTGAATCTGCTTAGTGTACTCATCTCTCGGTCTCCCTCTACGATTTTTACCCTCCACGCTGCCCTCCAATGCTAAATTTGTGATCCCTTGATGCCTCAAAACATGTCCTACCAACCGATCCCTTCTTCTAGTCAAGTTGTGCCACAAACTTCTCTTCTCCCCAATCCTATTCAATACCTCCTCATTAGTTACGTGCTCTATCCACCTTATCTTCAGTATTCTTCTGTAGCACCACATTTCGAAAGCTTCTATTCTCTTCTTGTCCAAACTAGTTATCGTCCATGTTTCACTTCCATACATGGCTACACTCCAAACAAATACTTTCAGAAACGACTTCCTGATACATTAATCTATATTCGATGTTAACAAATTTCTCTTCTTCAGAAACGCTTTCCTTGCCATTGCCAGTCTACATTTTATATCCTCTCTACTTCGACCATCATCAGTTATTTTACTTCCTAAATAGCAAAACTCCTTTACTACTTTAAGTGTCTCATTTCCTAGTCTAATTCCCTCAGCATCACCCGATTTAATTTGACTACATTCCATTATCCTCGTTTTGCTTTTGTTAATGTTCATCTTATATCCTCCTTTCAAGACACTGTCCATTCCGTTCAACTGCTCTTCCAAGTCCTTTGCCGTCTCTGACAGAATTACAATGTCATCGGCGAACCTCAAAGTTTTTACTTCGTCTCCATGAATTTTAATACCTACTCCAAATTTTTCTTTTGTTTCCTTTACTGCTTGCTCAATATACAGATTGAATAACATCGGGGAGAGGCTACAACCCTGTCTCACTCCTTTCCCAACCACTGCTTCCCTTTCATGCCCCTCGACTCTTATGACTGCCATCTGGTTTCTGTACCAATTATAAATAGCCTTTCGCTCCCTGTATTTTACCCCTGCCACCTTTAGAATTTGAAAAAGAGTATTCCAGTCAACATTGTCAAAAGCTTTCTCTAAGTCTACAAATGCTAGAAACGTAGGTTTGCCTTTTCTTAATCTTTCTTCTAAGATAAGTCGTAAGGTCAATATTGCCTCACGTGTTCCAACATTTCGACGGAATCCAAACTGATCCTCCCCGAGGTCTGCATCTACCAGTTTTTCCATTCGTCTGTAAAGAATTCGCGTTAGTATTTTGCAGCTGTGGCTTATTAAACTGATAGTTCGGTAATTTTCACATCTGTCAGCACCTGCTTCCTTTGGGATTGGAATTATTATATTCTTCTTGAAGTCTGAGGGTATTTCACCTGTCTCATACATCTTGCTCACCAGCTGGTAGAGTTTTGTCATGACTGGCTCTCCCAAGGCCGTAAGTAGTTCTAATGGAATGTTGTCTACTCCGGGGGCCTTGTTTCGACTCAGGTCTTTCAGTGCTCTGTCAAACCCTTCACGCAGTATCATATCTCCCATTTCGTCTTCATCTACATCCTCTTCCATTTCCATAATATTGTCCTCAAGTACATCGCCCTTGTATAAACCTTCTATATACTCCTTCCACCTTTCTGCCTTCCCTTCTTTGCTTAGAACTGGGCTGCCATCTGAGCTCTTGATATTCATACATGTGGTTCTCCTTTCTCCAAAGGTCTCTTTAATTTTCCTGTAGGCAGTATCTATCTTACCCCTAGTGAGATAAGCTTCTACATCCTTACATTTGTCCTCTAGCCATCCCTTTTCAGCCATTTTGCACTTCCTGTCGATCTCATTTTTGAGACGTTTGTATTCCTTTTTGCCTGCTTCATTTACTGCATTTTTATATTTTCTCCTTTCATCAATTAAATTCAATATTTCTTCTGTTACCCAAGGATTTCTAGCACCCCTCGTCTTTGTACCTACTTTATCCTCTGCTGCCTTCACTACCACATCCCTCAGAGCTACCCATTCTTCTTCTACTGTATTTCTTTCCCCTATTCCTGTCAATTGTTCCCTTATGCTCTCTCTGAAACTCTGTACAACCTCTGGTTCTTTCAGTTTATCCAGGTCCCATCTCCTCAATTTCCCACATTTTTGCAGTTTCTTCAGTTTTAATCTACCAACATTAATTATTCTAGATATATCAATATTTATAGACTTTTCCAAAAACACCGAAACTATAAATATTGATAATTCAATCAATTATCAAGAAATAACAATATCTTTAGAAATATTATATAACAGACCAACATTCATTATTACAATAATAATAATAATTTATTTATTTTTAGCACTACTAGCAGTTGTTAAAATCACTAATATTAATCAGGGACCTATTCGTAAAATAAGATAAATTACTAATGAATAAACCCTTACAATTAAGACATCCTTAATTAAAATTATTAATAACTCTTTAATTGACTTACCTGCCCCAACAAATATTTCATTTTGATGAAATTTTGGATCCCTATTAGGGTTATGTTTGGTAATTCAAATCGTAACTGGACTATTTTTAGCTATACATTATACATCAAATATTGAAATAGCATTCAGTAGTGTAGTACACATCTGCCGAGACGAAAATAATGGTTGAATTATCCGAACCTTACATGCAAATGGATCATCTATATTTTTTATTTGTATTTACTTACATGAGGGGAAGGGGAATTTACTACGGATCTTATATATGTATATATACATACCTGAATAATTGGTACAGTGATTTAATTTTTAGTTATAGCAACTGCATTTATAGGGTATGTCTTACCCTGAGGCCAAATATCTTTTTGAGGTGCAACAGTAATTACTAATTTATTATCAGCAATCCCATACTTAGGGACAGATTTAGTCCAATGAGTATGAGGAGGATTCGCTGTTGATAATGCAACATTATATCGATTCTTCACATTCCATTTTGTATTACCATTTATTATTGCTGCTATAGCGGCAATTCATTTATTTTTTCTTCACCAAACAGGATCTAATAATCCTCTTGGACTAAATGGAGATATTGAAAAAATTCCATTCCATCCATCCTTTACCTTTAAGGATTCTATTACATTTGTATTAATAACATCATTATTAATTATACTATGTTTAATCAATCCTTACCTATTAGGAGATCCAGACAACTTTGTACCTGCCAACCCATTAGTAACACCAGTTCACATTCAACCAGAGTGATATTTCTTATTTGCATATGCAATTTTACGATCAATTCCTAATAAGCTAGGAGGTGTTATTGCATTATTTTTATCAATTAGAATCTTAATAATCTTACCATTTTATAATCAAACACCATTCCGAGGCATTCAATTTTACCCTATTAATCAAATTTTATTCTGAATTATAGTAATTGTTGTATGCTTACTAACGTGAATTGGTAAATGACCTGTTGAAGAACCTTATATTGTAACAGGTCAAATCTTAACAATTATCTACTTCTCATACTTCTTAATTAATGTCCATGTCGCAAACGCATGAGATAATTTAATTAAGGAATAAAAAGTTAATTAGCTTAGGAAAAGCATATGTTTTGAAAACATAAAATTAGAAGTTTAACTCTTCTATTAACTTTTCTCAAAAAATTTCACTAAACAAATGAGATAAATAAAATCTTTAAACCAACAAAGAAAATAAAAAAATTTAAAGATAAAGGTAAAAAACTTATTCAAGCTAAGTACATTAATTTATCATAACGAAACCGTGGTAGTGTTCCACGAACCCACATAAAACCAAAAGATATAATAGCAAGCTTAATAAAAAATATAAAAGAATAAAAATCACCGCCTAAAAAAATTAAAGCCAATAATATTCTTATGAAAACAATTGTAGTATATTCAGCTAAAAAAATTAAAGTAAAACCACCCGCACCATATTCAATATTAAATCCTGAAACTAACTCAGATTCCCCTTCAGCAAAATCAAAAGGAGTACGATTAGTTTCAGCTAAACAAGAAGCAAAACAAGCTAAAGCTAAAGGAAAAGAAATAATAATAAACCAACAATAAAGCTGATAGTTTATAAAATCAAACATATTAAAACTACCAATTAAAATAATTAAAGATAATAAAATTAAAGCTAAACTAACTTCATAAGAAATTGTTTGAGCAACAGAACGAAGAGAACCTAATAATGAATAATTTGAATTAGTAGATCAACCAGCAATCATAACAGTATAAACACTTAATCTAGTACAACATAAAAAAAATAAAAATCCATAAGAAAAAGAACACATATAAGTTAAATAAGGAAAAATTACTCAAACGGCTACAGAAATCATTAAATTAAAAACAGGGGAAAAATAATAAAGTAGGTAATTAGATATAATAGGAATTGGCTGCTCCTTACAAATTAACTTAATAGCATCTCTAAATGGCTGAGGAATTCCAACAAAACCTACCTTATTTGGACCCTGTCGAATCTGGATATAACCTAAAACCTTACGCTCTAATAAAGTTAAAAAGGCAACACTAATTAAAACACAAATAACCAATAAAAGAAAATTCAAAATAAATATAAATAAATCATAAAGTATCAATACTATTTGTAGAAAAAATCTACATAAATGAATTCTAAATTCAACACATTAATCTGTCAAAATAGTAATTAAATTAATTTTAATCAATATAACAAAAAATATTTTAACCATTTGGTCCTTTCGTACTAATATGGATTAATAATCTTAGGATAGAAACCGACCTGGCTCACGCCGGTCTGAACTCAGATCATGTAAGAATTTAAAGGTCGAACAGACCTAATCATTGGGCTCCTGCACCCAAAATTTTTCTTAATCCAACATCGAGGTCGCAATCTGCTTTGTCGATATGAGCTCTCAAAAACAATTACGCTGTTATCCCTAAGGTAACTTAATCTTATGATCATAAATTATGGATCAAAATAACAAACATAAATAAATGATATAATAATGAAGAGTTTATCTATTCTTCATGTCACCCCAACAAAACATCATCATTAAATATAGAACGACAAACAAAAAACTATATAAAAGTAAAATGTCAAGCTCTATAGGGTCTTCTCGTCCTAAAGAAGAATTTAAGCCTTTTGACTCAAAAGTTAAATTCAAAAATTTATTAAGAGACAGTTGATTTCTCGTCAAGCCATTCATTCCAGCCACTAATTAAGAGACTAATGATTATGCTACCTTTGCACAGTCAAAATACCGCGGCTCTTTAAAAATACGCTCAGTGAGCAGGCCAGACCTCAAAGTATTAACAAGAGGACATGTTTTAGATAAACAGGCGGAAATCAATTTTGCCTAGTTCCTTATAATAAGTTCTGAAGGTCAAAATTTTATACAAATAAATATACTAATTCTATCATTATTACAAAAATTTTTAAATTAAATTAATAATTTTAATAGAAAACCTAAAATATTTATAAAATCAAAATAAAAAATAGTGAACTAAAACGTAATCTTAATGATAGCTGGTTTAAAGCTTACTATTATATTTCTATAAAATAAATTATAGGTTATTAACTTCAAAGCTTATCCCTTAAAGAAAAAATAAGTTAATATTTTTACTTAAAAAATTAAATAAAAACAAATAACTTTAAAAAATTAAATTTTTTCTTAAGAAACTAGATATCTTGGGAAACGATTAACATCTCGTTTTTATAAATAATTTAATAATAATTATGATACATTAACTATAAATTATTTATAAATCAACCCAAATCGAGACAAGTAAAATAAATACTAAAATTTTGATAAACCCTGATACAAAAGATACAATAAATAAAATCTACTTAAAAAAATTTAAATAATATTTCATAAAACACTTACATTACAAATACACTATAATTTAAAAAATCAATTCTATAAAATATACTAAGACAAAATCCAATAAAATTATTGATATTAAATAATTAAATAAACAAAAAATAAATATAATAAAATAAATAATCAAGATATCCTGATTTGCACAGAAAAATTTTCAGTGTAAATGAAACACTTTGCTAATAAGTTATACCTTGAAACTCTTCCTAGATACAATTTTCCTGTACATCTACTATGTTACAACTTATCTCATCTAAATTGAAGCTACTTTAAAATAAAATAGAATAATCAATAATGAGAGCGACAGGCGATGTGTACACATCTCAGAGCCAATATCAGTTAAATTAAATAAATTAAATTACTATCAAATCCACCTTCATTAACAGTATTTCACTATCAATTCCGTTATAAATAAAAATCTATTGTAACCCACCTCCTCTTAACTATAAGCTGCACCTTGACCTGAAATATTTTATAATTATAAATCTTGAGAATTATAACTCTAAAAAGATTCTCTGATAGCGGAGATATACAAACAAATAAATTAAGTAGAGTAAATCGTGTATTATCAATCACGAGGTAGGTTCCTCTGAATGGAATGAGATACCGCCAAATTCTTTGGGTTTACAGACCTTAACTAATAGTACCCTGGAAAATATAATTAACATTTAAAATAATAGGGTATCTAATCCTAGTTTATTATTTAAATTTCACAGATTCATAAAAAGGGCCACAAATACATTTTAACATTTCACCTTACAAATTTATATTTCAACCCTAATAGTATAAACAACTGTTTTAACCAGTAATATTCACTTGTATCAATCGTATAACTGCGGCTGCTGGCACGAATTATGCCGATACTAAATCAATTGCTAAATCCAAAATCACTTGATAATTAAATCAAATTACTGCAAAAAGAACATATTAGTCTAACAAAACTTACATATAATACAAAGAAAAAGTGAATAAACTAGCAAGAATAAAGCTTTTAAGAATAAAAAGTAAGAAATTTTTAAATTTATTAAATCAAGAAAAAATAAAAGATTCAAATATTTAAAGAAAAAAAACCACAAACATTAAGAATAAAAAAAGAAACGCACCACCCTATGACCACAACAAATTCTCTATTATATAGAATTAAAGATAAATATGGAAAATGTATAGCAAAAAATGTATTATATTCTTTCTTATTTAATCTTTCTTTTCACTAATAAACAAAGAAAGATTAAATAATATAATAAATATATTTTATACAATTATATAATTTAATATAATTTGTTATTTATATGAATTCTTTTTTATATTAAGTTAATTTATGTACTTATTAGTTAAATAATCTAATTTAGGATAATTTATATTAATTATATTATTATAATTAATATAATTATATATATTAATTATAATATTTTATATTTAAAATTAATAATTTTATTTATTACATCCAATTATAATAATATTTAATATTAAATCACATATTATTATATATATTATATTATAATAATCTATTTTAAGCTAAAAACATAAGTAGCTATAATCTTAGGTAAATAAATGCATTACAATAATCAATTAATAATAATAAAATAAACTTATAATTTTTTAAATTTAGTTAAATGTAATATATTAATATAAATTATTTATTGTATATTTGTATAAAAAAGTATAAAAGGAGCAGGATAAATTAATCCTTACTAACCAAAATAATAAATAAAAGAATTACAAAAAAAACTTTTAATTTATAAATTAAATAAATGAAGTGCCTGATTAAAGGGTTACCTTGATAGGGTACATAAAGTAAATAAAATTACCTTCATTAAAATTACATAAGATAGAATTAAACTACCTCCTTTAGTAAAAAAACTAACGAGCATCATACACCTTAATGTAAAAAGGTAAGCTAAACAAGCTAATGGGTTCATACCTCATTTATAAAGGTATCAGTCCTCTCCTTTTTAATTTCCAACAACTCTACAAAACTTCTCTTCCTATCAACATTAATGATAGGAACGATCCTGTCCATTTCATCAAATTCCTGATTTGGGGTTTGAATAGGACTTGAGATCAACTTACTTTCATTTATTCCGCTCCTAACAAGAAATAAAAATATAATAATAATCGAATCATCAATTAAATATTTTATTGTCCAAGCAATAGCATCGACAATACTATTATTTTCAATTTTGCTGATTCAAATAAAATATCCCATCGGATGGGAAACAGAATTTATCCCATCAATAATAATTAGATCTAGATTATTATTAAAGATTGGTGCTGCACCTTTCCATTTCTGATTTCCAGAAGTAATAGGAGCCTCATGATGAAATAATTGTTTAACATTAATAACATGACAATAAATCGCCCCAATAATGGTCTTATCCTATTGTATTCAATTAAGAACTTTCATTTGAACAATTATTATCTTAAGAATTATTATTGGGGCAATAGGAGGTTTAAATCAAACATCCCTACGACAACTTTTAGCATATTCACCAATTAGACACCTAGGTTGAATAATTAAATCATTAACACTCAGAGAAAACATCTGAGAACTAAACTTCATTATTTACACACTATTAAGATTAATTATAGTTTTATTATTTAAGCAAATAATTTTATTTTTCATAAATCAAATTTATTCAGCCAGGAATATAAAAACCGAAATTAAATTCATAATATTCTTATCTTTACTATCTTTAGGTGGCCTACCACCATTCCTTGGATTCTTACCAAAATGAATTGTAATACAATCGTTAATAGAAAGCAATACAACAACTATTATAACTATTATAGTCGTATTAACTACAATTACACTCTACTATTATATACGTATTAGATTCTCAGCTCTAATTATATCTTACACAGAAAGTTCGTGATCTATAAAGATAAAGTCCCAAAAATCAAGAATTATTCTTCCTATAACAGTAATAATTTCAACAATAGGATTGATTTCAACATCAACCTTAATTTCATTATACTAAGGACTTAAGTTAATCAAACTAATAACCTTCAAAGTGATAATTAATAGAATAATCTTTTAGGCCTTAGTAAAATTTTACACCTCTAGAATTGCAGTCTAGAATCATAATTGAATATAAGACCTAAATATGGTAAGAGAGAAAACATCTCATAAGTAGATTTACAGTCTACCACATAAAATTCAGCCATCTTACCGCAAAAATGATTATTGTCAACAAACCATAAGGACATTGGTACTTTATACGTCCTATTTGGAGCATGAGTAGGTATAGTAGGAACATCAATAAGAATACTTATTCGTGCTGAACTTGGTCAACCCGGATCTCTAATTGGGGATGACAAGATTTATAATGTTATTATAACAGCTCACGCATTCGTAATAATTTTCTTTATAGTAATACCTATTATAATTGGTGGATTTGGTAATTGACTTCTTCCACTAATAATTGGTGCACCAGATATAGCATTTCCACGAATAAATAATATCAAGTTTTTGATTACTACCACCTTCACTAACCCTTCTTCTTACATCTTCTATAGTAGATAATGGTGCTGGTACAGGATGAACAGTTTACCCTCCTCTAGCAGGAGCTATTGCACACGGGGGTGCATCTGTAGATCTAGCTATTTTTTCATTACACTTAGCAGGTGTATAATCTATTCTTGGTGCAGTGAATTTCATTACAACAGCAATTAATATACGATCAGAAAGTATAACTTTAGATCAAACACCTTTATTTGTATGATCTGTAGCTATTACAGCATTACTTCTCCTTCTTTCACTTCCAGTTTTAGCAGGAGCTATTACTATATTATTAACAGACCGAAATTTAAATACATCATTCTTTGACCCTGCAGGAGGGGGTGACCCAATTCTATATCAACATCTATTTTGATTCTTTGGACACCCAGAAGTTTATATTTTTATTCTACCGGGGTTCGGAATTATTTCACACATTGTATGTCTAGAAAGAGGAAAAATTGAATCGTTTGGAACATTAGGTATGATTTATGCTATACTATCAATTGGACTAATAGGATTTATTGTATGAGCACATCATATATTTACAGTAGGAATGGATGTTGACACACGAGCATATTTTACATCAGCAACAATAATTATTGCTGTACCTACAGGAATTAAGGTATTTAGATGATTAGCTACATTATATGGAACTAAATTCAAGTTCAATCCACCATTATTATGAGCTCTAGGATTTATTTTCCCATTTACAATTGGTGGATTAAAAGGATTAGTATTAGCAAATTCATCACTTGATATTGTATTACATGATACATATTACGTAGTAGCCCATTTTCATTATGTATTATCTATAGGAGCAGTATTTGCAATTATAGGAGGTGTTATTCAATGATATCCACTATTTACAGGATTAACTATAAATAATACATGATTAAAAATCCAATTTACAATTATATTCATTGGAGTAAACTTAACATTCTTCCCCCAACACTTCTTAGGATTAGCAGGAATACCTCGACAATACTCAGACTACCCAGATGCATATACATCATGAAATGTAGTATCAAGAATTGGGTCTACAATTTCTATTGTAGGAATTATTATATTCATTGTAATTATATGAGAAAGAATGGTTACAAACCGAGCAATTATATTTAGAGCTAACATAAGAAGATCAACAGAATGACTACAAAATAACCCTCCTGCAGAACATAGTTCCTCAGAATTACCATTAATCTCTAGATTCTAATATGGCAGATTAGTGTAGTAGATTTAAGCTCTACAAATAAAGGTTTGACCTTTTATTAGAAAATATTCATAATGGCAACATGATCAAATTTATCTCTTCAAGATGGAGCTTCACCATTAATGGAGCAACTATCATTCTTTCATGATTATACTATGGTCGTATTATTATTAATTACAGTAATTGTAGGTTATGCCTTAAGTTATATATTATTTATTGCCTATACTAACCGTAATATACTCCATGGACACTTAATTGAAACAATCTGAACAGCTTTACCAGCAATTACATTAATTTTTATTGCCCTTC